>NW_026967887.1:0-160976 GCF_028390025.1 Pseudophryne corroboree | reverse complement strand
ATTGGAAAATTCAGGGCTATGTCGTGTAGATGATGGCCTAACAGGAGGCTTTAAAATGTTCTTTCTAGTGTCCTTCGTTTGGGAGAAAAATGCAATGGTACAAGACAGCTTTTCCTTGCCAATATCTCTCTTTTGCAAAGAGCTGCGCATTGGAAAATTCAGGGCTATGTCGTGTAGATGATGGCCTAACAGGAGGCTTTAAAATTTTCTTTCTAGTGACCTTCGTTTGGGAGAAAAATGCAAAGGTACAAGACAGCTTTTCCTTGCCAATATCTCTCTTTTGCAAAGAGCTGCGCATTGGAAAATTCAGGGCTATGTCGTGTAGATGATGGCCTAACAGGAGGCTTTAAAATTTTCTTTCTAGTGTCCTTCGTTTGGGAGAAAAATGCAAAGGTACAAGACAGCTTTTCCTTGCCAATATCTCTCTTTTGCAAAGAGCTGCGCATTGGAAAATTCAGGGCTATGTCGTGTAGATGATGGCCTAACAGGAGGCTTTAAAATTTTCTTTCTAGTGTCCTTCGTTTGGGAGAAAAATGCAAAGGTACAAGACAGCTTTTCCTTGCCAATATCTCTCTTTTGCAAAGAGCTGCGCATTGGAAAATTCAGGGCTATGTCGTGTAGATGATGGCCTAACAGGAGGCTTTAAAATTTTCTTTCTAGTGTCCTTCGTTTGGGAGAAAAATGCAATGGTACAAGACAGCTTTTCCTTGCCAATATCTCTCTTTTGCAAAGAGCTGCGCATTGGAAAATTCAGGGCTATGTCGTGTAGATGATGGCCTAACAGGAGGCTTTAAAATTTTCTTTCTAGTGTCCTTCGTTTGGGAGAAAAATGCAAAGGTACAAGACAGCTTTTCCTTGCCAATATCTCTCTTTTGCAAAGAGCTACGCATTGGAAAATTCAGGGCTATATCGTGTAGATGATGGCCTAACAGGAGGCTTTAAAATTTTCTTTCTAGTGACCTTCGTTTGGGAGAAAAATGCAAAGGTACAAGACAGCATTTCCTTGCCAATATCTCTCTTTTGCAAAGAGCTGCGCATTGGAAAATTCAGGGCTATGTCGTGTAGATGATGGCCTAACAGGAGGCTTTAAAATTTTCTTTCTAGTGTCCTTCGTTTGGGAGAAAAATGCAAAGGTAAAAGACAGCTTTTCCTTGCCAATATCTCTCTTTTGCAAAGAGCTACGCATTGGAAAATTCAGAGCTATGTCGTGTAGATGATGGCCTAACAGGAGGCTTTAAAATTTTCTTTCTAGTGTCCTTCGTTTGGGAGAAAAATGCAATGGTACAAAACAGCTTTTCCTTGCCAATATCTCTCTTTTGCAAAGAGCTGCGCATTGGAAAATTCAGGGCTATGTCGTGTAGATGATGGCCTAACAGGAGGCTTTAAAATTTTCTTTCTAGTGTCCTTCGTTTGGGAGAAAAATGCAATGGTACAAGACAGCTTTTCCTTGCCAATATCTCTCTTTTGCAAAGAGCTGCGCATTGGAAAATTCAGGGCTATGTCGTGTAGATGATGGCCTAACAGGAGGCTTTAAAATTTTCTTTCTAGTGTCCTTCGTTTGGGAGAAAAATGCAATGGTACAAGACAGCTTTTCCTTGCCAATATCTCTCTTTTGCAAAGAGCTGCGCATTGGAAAATTCAGGGCTATGTCGTGTAGATGATGGCCTAACAGGAGGCTTTAAAATTTTCTTTCTAGTGTCCTTCGTTTGGGAGAAAAATGCAAAGGTACAAGACAGCTTTTCCTTGCCAATATCTGTCTTTTGCAAAGAGCTGCGCATTGGAAAATTCAGGGCTATGTCGTGTAGATAATGGCCTAACAGGAGGCTTTAAAATTTTCTTTCTAGTGTCCTTCGTTTGGGAGAAAAATGCAATGGTACAAGACAGCTTTTCCTTGCCAATATCTCTCTTTTGCAAAGAGCTGCACATTGGAAAATTCAGGGCTATGTCGTGTAGATGATGGCCTAACAGGAGGCTTTAAAATTTTCTTTCTAGTGACCTTCGTTTGGGAGAAAAATGCAAAGGTACAAGACAGCTTTTCCTTGCCAATATCTCTCTTTTGCAAAGAGCTGCGCATTGGAAAATTCAGGGCTATGTCGTGTAGATGATGGCCTAACAGGAGGCTTTAACATTTTCTTTCTAGTGTCCTTCGTTTGGGAGAAAAATGCAATGGTACAAGACAGCTTTTCCTTGCCAATATCTCTCTTTTGCAAAGAGCTGCGCATTGGAAAATTCAGGGCTATGTCGTGTAGATGATGGCCTAACAGGGGGCTTTAAAATTTTCTTTCTAGTGACCTTCGTTTGGGAGAAAAATGCAAAGGTACAAGACAGCTTTTCCTTGCCAATATCTCTCTTTTGCAAAGAGCTGCGCATTGGAAAATTCAGGGCTATGTCGTGTAGATGATGGCCTAACAGGAGGCTTTAAAATTTTCTTTCTAGTGTCCTTCGTTTGGGAGAAAAATGCAATGGTACAAGACAGCTATTCCTTGCCAATATCTCTCTTTTGCAAAGAGCTGCGCATTGGAAAATTCAGGGCTATGTCGTGTAGATGATGGCCTAACAGGAGGCTTTAAAATTTTCTTTCTAGTGTCCTTCGTTTGGGAGAAAAATGCAAAGGTACAAGACAGCTTTTCCTTGCCAATATCTCTCTTTTGCAAAGAGCTACGCATTGGAAAATTCAGAGCTATGTCGTGTAGATGATGGCCTAACAGGAGGCTTTAAAATTTTCTTTCTAGTGTCCTTCGTTTGGGAGAAAAATGCAATGGTACAAAACAGCTTTTCCTTGCCAATATCTCTCTTTTGCAAAGAGCTGCGCATTGGAAAATTCAGGGCTATGTCGTGTAGATGATGGCCTAACAGGAGGCTTTAAAATTTTCTTTCTAGTGTCCTTCGTTTGGGAGAAAAATGCAAAGGTACAAGACAGCTTTTCCTTGCCAATATCTCTCTTTTGCAAAGAGCTGCGCATTGGAAAATTCAGGGCTATGTCGTGTAGATGATGGCCTAACAGGAGGCTTTAAAATTTTCTTTCTAGTGTCCTTCGTTTGGGAGAAAAATGCAATGGTACAAGACAGCTTTTCCTTGCCAATATCTCTCTTTTGCAAAGGGCTGCGCATTGGAAAATTCAGGGCTATGTCGTGTAGATGATGGCCTAACAGGAGGCTTTAAAATTTTCTTTCTAGTGTCCTTCGTTTGGGAGAAAAATGCAAAGGTACAAGACAGCTTTTCCTTGCCAATATCTCTCTTTTGCAAAGAGCTGCGCATTGGAAAATTCAGGGCTATGTCGTGTAGATGATGGCCTAACAGGAGGCTTTAACATTTTCTTTCTAGTGTCCTTCGTTTGGGAGAAAAATGCAATGGTACAAGACAGCTTTTCCTTGCCAATATCTCTCTTTTGCAAAGAGCTGCGCATTGGAAAATTCAGGGCTATGTCGTGTAGATGATGGCCTAACAGGGGGCTTTAAAATTTTCTTTCTAGTGACCTTCGTTTGGGAGAAAAATGCAAAGGTACAAGACAGCTTTTCCTTGCCAATATCTCTCTTTTGCAAAGAGCTGCGCATTGGAAAATTCAGGGCTATGTCGTGTAGATGATGGCCTAACAGGAGGCTTTAAAATTTTCTTTCTAGTGTCCTTCGTTTGGGAGAAAAATGCAATGGTACAAGACAGCTTTTCCTTGCCAATATCTCTTTTTTGCAAAGAGCTGCGCATTGGAAAATTCAGGGCTATGTCGTGTAGCTGATGGCCTAACAGGAGGCTTTAAAATGTTCTTTCTAGTGTCCTTCGTTTGGGAGAAAAATGCAAAGGTACAAGACAGCTTTTCCTTGCCAATATCTCTCTTTTGCAAAGAGCTGCGCATTGGAAAATTCAGGGCTATGTCGTGTAGATGATGGCCTAACAGGAGGCTTTCAAATTTTCTTTCTAGTGTCCTTCGTTTGGGAGAAAAATGCAAAGGTACAAGACAGCTTTTCCTTGCAAATATCTCTCTTTTGCAAAGAGCTACGCATTGGAAAATTCAGGGCTATGTCGTGTAGATGATGGCCTAACAGCAGGCTTTAAAATGTTCTTTCTAGTGTCCTTCGTTTGGGAGAAAAATGCAATGGTACAAGACAGCTTTTCCTTGCCAATATCTCTCTTTTGCAAAGAGCTGCGCATTGGAAAATTCAGGGCTATGTCGTGTAGATGATGGCCTAACAGGGGGCTTTAAAATTTTCTTTCTAGTGACCTTCGTTTGGGAGAAAAATGCAAAGGTACAAGACAGCTTTTCCTTGCAAATATCTCTCTTTTGCAAAGAGCTGCGCATTGGAAAATTCAGGGCTATGTCGTGTAGATGATGGCCTAACAGGAGGCTTTAACATTTTCTTTCTAGTGTCCTTCGTTTGGGAGAAAAATGCAATGGTACAAGACAGCTTTTCCTTGCCAATATCTCTCTTTTGCAAAGAGCTGCGCATTGGAAAATTCAGGGCTATGTCGTGTAGATGATGGCCTAACAGGAGGCTTTAAAATTTTCTTTCTAGTGTCCTTCGTTTGGGAGAAAAATGCAAAGGTACAAGACAGCTTTTCCTTGCCAATATCTCTCTTTTGCAAAGAGCTGCGCATTGGAAAATTCAGGGCTATGTCGTGTAGATGATGGCCTAACAGGAGGCTTTAAAATGTTCTTTCTAGTGTCCTTCGTTTGGGAGAAAAATGCAATGGTACAATACAGCTTTTCCTTGCCAATATCTCTCTTTTGCAAAGAGCTGCGCATTGGAAAATTCAGGGCTATGTCGTGTAGATGATGGCCTAACAGGAGGCTTTAAAATTTTCTTTCTAGTGACCTTCGTTTGGGAGAAAAATGCAAAGGTACAAGACAGCTTTTCCTTGCCAATATCTCTCTTTTGCAAATTGCTGCGCATTGGAAAATTCAGGGCTATGTCGTGTAGATGATGGCCTAACAGGAGGCTTTAACATTTTCTTTCTAGTGTCCTTCGTTTGGGAGAAAAATGCAATGGTACAAGACAGCTTTTCCTTGCCAATATCTCTCTTTTGCAAAGAGCTGCGCATTGGAAAATTCAGGGCTATGTCGTGTAGATGATGGCCTAACAGGAGGCTTTAAAATGTTCTTCCTAGTGTCCTTCGTTTGGGAGAAAAATGCAATGGTACAAGACAGCTTTTCCTTGCCAATATCTCTCTTTTGCAAATTGCTGCGCATTGGAAAATTCAGGGCTATGTCGTGTAGATGATGGCCTAACAGGAGGCTTTAACATTTTCTTTCTAGTGTCCTTCGTTTGGGAGAAAAATGCAATGGTACAAGACAGCTTTTCCTTGCCAATATCTCTCTTTTGCAAAGAGCTGCGCATTGGAAAATTCAGGGCTATGTCGTGTAGATGATGGCCTAACAGGAGGCTTTAAAATGTTCTTCCTAGTGTCCTTCGTTTGGGAGAAAAATGCAATGGTACAAGACAGCTTTTCCTTGCCAATATCTCTCTTTTGCAAAGAGCTGCGCATTGGAAAATTCAGGGCTATGTCGTGTAGATGATGGCCTAACAGGAGGCTTTAAAATTTTCTTTCTAGTGTCCTTCGTTTGGGAGAAAAATGCAAAAGTACAAGACAGATTTTCCTTGCCAATATCTCTCTTTTGCAAAGAGCTGCGCATTGGAAAATTCAGGGCTATGTCGTGTAGATGATGGCCTAACAGGAGGCTTTAAAATTTTCTTTCTAGTGTCCTTCGTTTGGGAGAAAAATGCAATGGTACAAGACAGCTTTTCCTTGCCAATATCTCTCTTTTGCAAAGAGCTGCGCATTGGAAAATTCAGGGCTATGTCGTGTAGATGATGGCCTAACAGGAGGCTTTAAAATTTTCTTTCTAGTGACCTTCGTTTGGGAGAAAAATGCAAAGGTACAAGACAGCTTTTCCTTGCCAATATCTCTCTTTTGCAAAGAGCTGCGCATTGGAAAATTCAGGGCTATGTCGTGTAGATGATGGCCTAACAGGAGGCTTTAAAATGTTCTTTCTAGTGTCCTTCGTTTGGGAGAAAAATGCAATGGTACAAGACAGCTTTTCCTTGCCAATATCTCTCTTTTGCAAAGAGCTGCGCATTGGAAAATTCAGGGCTATGTCGTGTAGATGATGGCCTAACAGGAGGCTTTAAAATTTTCTTTCTAGTGTCCTTCGTTTGGGAGAAAAATGCAAAAGTACAAGACAGCTTTTCCTTGCCAATATCTCTCTTTTGCAAAGAGCTACGCATTGGAAAATTCAGGGCTATGTCGTGTAGATGATGGCCTAACAGGAGGCTTTAAAATTTTCTTTCTAGTGTCCTTCGTTTGGGAGAAAAATGCAAAGGTACAAGACAGCTTTTCCTTGCCAATATCTCTCTTTTGCAAAGAGCTGCGCATTGGAAAATTCAGGGCTATGTCGTGTAGATGATGGCCTAACAGGAGGCTTTAAAATTTTCTTTCTAGTGTCCTTCGTTTGGGAGAAAAATGCAATGGTACAAGACAGCTTTTCCTTGCCAATATCTCTCTTTTGCAAAGAGCTGCGCATTGGAAAATTCAGGGCTATGTCGTGTAGATGATGGCCTAACAGGAGGCTTTAAAATTTTCTTTCTAGTGTCCTTCGTTTGGGAGAAAAATGCAAAGGTACAAGACAGCTTTTCCTTGCCAATATCTCTCTTTTGCAAAGAGCTGCGCATTGGAAAATTCAGGGCTATGTCGTGTAGATGATGGCCTAACAGGAGGCTTTAACATTTTCTTTCTAGTGTCCTTCGTTTGGGAGAAAAATGCAATGGTACAAGACAGCTTTTCCTTGCCAATATCTCTCTTTTGCAAAGAGCTGCGCATTGGAAAATTCAGGGCTATGTCGTGTAGATGATGGCCTAACAGGGGGCTTTAAAATTTTCTTTCTAGTGACCTTCGTTTGGGAGAAAAATGCAAAGGTACAAGACAGCTTTTCCTTGCCAATATCTCTCTTTTGCAAAGAGCTGCGCATTGGAAAATTCAGGGCTATGTCGTGTAGATGATGGCCTAACAGGAGGCTTTAAAATTTTCTTTCTAGTGTCCTTCGTTTGGGAGAAAAATGCAATGGTACAAGACAGCTTTTCCTTGCCAATATCTCTTTTTTGCAAAGAGCTGCGCATTGGAAAATTCAGGGCTATGTCGTGTAGCTGATGGCCTAACAGGAGGCTTTAAAATGTTCTTTCTAGTGTCCTTCGTTTGGGAGAAAAATGCAAAGGTACAAGACAGCTTTTCCTTGCCAATATCTCTCTTTTGCAAAGAGCTGCGCATTGGAAAATTCAGGGCTATGTCGTGTAGATGATGGCCTAACAGGAGGCTTTCAAATTTTCTTTCTAGTGTCCTTCGTTTGGGAGAAAAATGCAAAGGTACAAGACAGCTTTTCCTTGCAAATATCTCTCTTTTGCAAAGAGCTACGCATTGGAAAATTCAGGGCTATGTCGTGTAGATGATGGCCTAACAGCAGGCTTTAAAATGTTCTTTCTAGTGTCCTTCGTTTGGGAGAAAAATGCAATGGTACAAGACAGCTTTTCCTTGCCAATATCTCTCTTTTGCAAAGAGCTGCGCATTGGAAAATTCAGGGCTATGTCGTGTAGATGATGGCCTAACAGGGGGCTTTAAAATTTTCTTTCTAGTGACCTTCGTTTGGGAGAAAAATGCAAAGGTACAAGACAGCTTTTCCTTGCAAATATCTCTCTTTTGCAAAGAGCTGCGCATTGGAAAATTCAGGGCTATGTCGTGTAGATGATGGCCTAACAGGAGGCTTTAACATTTTCTTTCTAGTGTCCTTCGTTTGGGAGAAAAATGCAATGGTACAAGACAGCTTTTCCTTGCCAATATCTCTCTTTTGCAAAGAGCTGCGCATTGGAAAATTCAGGGCTATGTCGTGTAGATGATGGCCTAACAGGAGGCTTTAAAATTTTCTTTCTAGTGTCCTTCGTTTGGGAGAAAAATGCAAAGGTACAAGACAGCTTTTCCTTGCCAATATCTCTCTTTTGCAAAGAGCTGCGCATTGGAAAATTCAGGGCTATGTCGTGTAGATGATGGCCTAACAGGAGGCTTTAAAATGTTCTTTCTAGTGTCCTTCGTTTGGGAGAAAAATGCAATGGTACAATACAGCTTTTCCTTGCCAATATCTCTCTTTTGCAAAGAGCTGCGCATTGGAAAATTCAGGGCTATGTCGTGTAGATGATGGCCTAACAGGAGGCTTTAAAATTTTCTTTCTAGTGACCTTCGTTTGGGAGAAAAATGCAAAGGTACAAGACAGCTTTTCCTTGCCAATATCTCTCTTTTGCAAATTGCTGCGCATTGGAAAATTCAGGGCTATGTCGTGTAGATGATGGCCTAACAGGAGGCTTTAACATTTTCTTTCTAGTGTCCTTCGTTTGGGAGAAAAATGCAATGGTACAAGACAGCTTTTCCTTGCCAATATCTCTCTTTTGCAAAGAGCTGCGCATTGGAAAATTCAGGGCTATGTCGTGTAGATGATGGCCTAACAGGAGGCTTTAAAATGTTCTTCCTAGTGTCCTTCGTTTGGGAGAAAAATGCAATGGTACAAGACAGCTTTTCCTTGCCAATATCTCTCTTTTGCAAATTGCTGCGCATTGGAAAATTCAGGGCTATGTCGTGTAGATGATGGCCTAACAGGAGGCTTTAACATTTTCTTTCTAGTGTCCTTCGTTTGGGAGAAAAATGCAATGGTACAAGACAGCTTTTCCTTGCCAATATCTCTCTTTTGCAAAGAGCTGCGCATTGGAAAATTCAGGGCTATGTCGTGTAGATGATGGCCTAACAGGAGGCTTTAAAATGTTCTTCCTAGTGTCCTTCGTTTGGGAGAAAAATGCAATGGTACAAGACAGCTTTTCCTTGCCAATATCTCTCTTTTGCAAAGAGCTGCGCATTGGAAAATTCAGGGCTATGTCGTGTAGATGATGGCCTAACAGGAGGCTTTAAAATTTTCTTTCTAGTGTCCTTCGTTTGGGAGAAAAATGCAAAAGTACAAGACAGATTTTCCTTGCCAATATCTCTCTTTTGCAAAGAGCTGCGCATTGGAAAATTCAGGGCTATGTCGTGTAGATGATGGCCTAACAGGAGGCTTTAAAATTTTCTTTCTAGTGTCCTTCGTTTGGGAGAAAAATGCAATGGTACAAGACAGCTTTTCCTTGCCAATATCTCTCTTTTGCAAAGAGCTGCGCATTGGAAAATTCAGGGCTATGTCGTGTAGATGATGGCCTAACAGGAGGCTTTAAAATTTTCTTTCTAGTGACCTTCGTTTGGGAGAAAAATGCAAAGGTACAAGACAGCTTTTCCTTGCCAATATCTCTCTTTTGCAAAGAGCTGCGCATTGGAAAATTCAGGGCTATGTCGTGTAGATGATGGCCTAACAGGAGGCTTTAAAATGTTCTTTCTAGTGTCCTTCGTTTGGGAGAAAAATGCAATGGTACAAGACAGCTTTTCCTTGCCAATATCTCTCTTTTGCAAAGAGCTGCGCATTGGAAAATTCAGGGCTATGTCGTGTAGATGATGGCCTAACAGGAGGCTTTAAAATTTTCTTTCTAGTGTCCTTCGTTTGGGAGAAAAATGCAAAAGTACAAGACAGCTTTTCCTTGCCAATATCTCTCTTTTGCAAAGAGCTACGCATTGGAAAATTCAGGGCTATGTCGTGTAGATGATGGCCTAACAGGAGGCTTTAAAATTTTCTTTCTAGTGACCTTCGTTTGGGAGAAAAATGCAAAGGTACAAGACAGCTTTTCCTTGCCAATATCTCTCTTTTGCAAAGAGCTGCGCATTGGAAAATTCAGGGCTATGTCGTGTAGATGATGGCCTAACAGGAGGCTTTAAAATGTTATTTCTAGTGTCCTTCGTTTGGGAGAAACATGCAATGGTACAAGACAGCTTTTCCTTGCCAATATCTCTCTTTTGCAAAGAGCTGCGCATTGGAAAATTCAGGGCTATGTCGTGTAGATGATGGCCTAACAGGAGGCTTTAAAATGTTCTTTCTAGTGTCCTTCGTTTGGGAGAAAAATGCAATGGTACAAGACAGATTTTCCTTGCCAATATCTCTCTTTTGCAAAGAGCTGCGCATTGGAAAATTCAGGGCTATGTCGTGTAGATGATGGCCTAACAGGAGGCTTTAAAATTTTCTTTCTAGTGTCCTTCGTTTGGGAGAAAAATGCAATGGTACAAGACAGCTTTTCCTTGCCAATATCTCTCTTTTGCAAAGAGCTGCGCATTGGAAAATTCAGGGCTATGTCGTGTAGATGATGGCCTAACAGGAGGCTTTAAAATTTTCTTTCTAGTGACCTTCGTTTGGGAGAAAAATGCAAAGGTACAAGACAGCTTTTCCTTGCCAATATCTCTCTTTTGCAAAGAGCTGCGCATTGGAAAATTCAGGGCTATGTCGTGTAGATGATGGCCTAACAGGAGGCTTTAAAATGTTCTTTCTAGTGTCCTTCGTTTGGGAGAAAAATGCAATGGTACAAGACAGCTTTTCCTTGCCAATATCTCTCTTTTGCAAAGAGCTGCGCATTGGAAAATTCAGGGCTATGTCGTGTAGATGATGGCCTAACAGGAGGCTTTAAAATTTTCTTTCTAGTGTCCTTCGTTTGGGAGAAAAATGCAAAGGTACAAGACAGATTTTCCTTGCCAATATCTCTCTTTTGCAAAGAGCTACGCATTGGAAAATTCAGGGCTATGTCGTGTAGATGATGGCCTAACAGGAGGCTTTAAAATTTTCTTTCTAGTGTCCTTCGTTTGGGAGAAAAATGCAAAGGTACAAGACAGCTTTTCCTTGCCAATATCTCTCTTTTGCAAAGAGCTACGCATTGGAAAATTCAGGGCTATGTCGTGTAGATGATGGCCTAACAGGAGGCTTTAAAATTTTCTTTCTAGTGACCTTCGTTTGGGAGAAAAATGCAAAGGTACAAGACAGCTTTTCCTTGCCAATATCTCTCTTTTGCAAAGAGCTGCGCATTGGAAAATTCAGGGCTATGTCGTGTAGATGATGGCCTAACAGGAGGCTTTAAAATTTTCTTTCTAGTGTCCTTCGTTTGGGAGAAAAATGCAAAGGTACAAGACAGCTTTTCCTTGCCAATATCTCTCTTTTGCAAAGAGCTACGCATTGGAAAATTCAGGGCTATGTCGTGTAGATGATGGCCTAACAGGAGGCTTTAAAATTTTCTTTCTAGTGACCTTCGTTTGGGAGAAAAATGCAAAGGTACAAGACAGCTTTTCCTTGCCAATATCTCTCTTTTGCAAAGAGCTACGCATTGGAAAATTCAGGGCTATGTCGTGTAGATGATGGCCTAACAGGAGGCTTTAAAATTTTCTTTCTAGTGTCCTTCGTTTGGGAGAAAAATGCAATGGTACAAGACAGCTTTTCCTTGCCAATATCTCTCTTTTGCAAAGAGCTACGCATTGGAAAATTCAGGGCTATGTCGTGTAGATGATGGCCTAACAGGAGGCTTTAAAATTTTCTTTCTAGTGACCTTCGTTTGGGAGAAAAATGCAAAGGTACAAGACAGCTTTTCCTTGCCAATATCTCTCTTTTGCAAAGAGCTGCGCATTGGAAAATTCAGGGCTATGTCGTGTAGATGATGGCCTAACAGGAGGCTTTAAAATTTTCTTTCTAGTGTCTTTCGTTTGGGAGAAAAATGCAAAGGTACAAGACAGCTTTTCCTTGCCAATATCTCTCTTTTGCAAAGAGCTGCGCATTGGAAAATTCAGGGCTATGTCGTGTAGATGATGGCCTAACAGGAGGCTTTAAAATTTTCTTTCTAGTGTCCTTCGTTTGGGAGAAAAATGCAAAGGTACAAGACAGCATTTCCTTGCCAATATCTCTCTTTTGCAAAGAGCTACGCATTGGAAAATTCAGGGCTATGTCGTGTAGATGATGGCCTAACAGGAGGCTTTAAAATTTTCTTTCTAGTGACCTTCGTTTGGGAGAAAAATGCAATGGTACAAGACAGCTTTTCCTTGCCAATATCTCTCTTTTGCAAAGAGCTGCGCATTGGAAAATTCAGGGCTATGTCGTGTAGATGATGGCCTAACAGGAGGCTTTAAAATTTTCTTTCTAGTGACCTTCGTTTGGGAGAAAAATGCAAAGGTACAAGACAGCTTTTCCTTGCCAATATCTCTCTTTTGCAAAGAGCTGCGCATTGGAAAATTCAGGGCTATGTCGTGTAGATGATGGCCTAATAGGAGGCTTTAAAATTTTCTTTCTAGTGTCCTTCGTTTGGGAGAAAAATGCAAAGGTACAAGACAGCTTTTCCTTGCCAATATCTCTCTTTTGCAAAGAGCTACGCATTGGAAAATTCAGGGCTATGTCGTGTAGATGATGGCCTAACAGGAGGCTTTAAAATTTTCTTTCTAGTGACCTTCGTTTGGGAGAAAAATGCAAAGGTACAAGACAGCTTTTCCTTGCCAATATCTCTCTTTTGCAAAGAGCTGCGCATTGGAAAATTCAGGGCTATGTCGTGTAGATGATGGCCTAACAGGAGGCTTTAAAATTTTCTTTCTAGTGTCTTTCGTTTGGGAGAAAAATGCAAAGGTACAAGACAGCTTTTCCTTGCCAATATCTCTCTTTTGCAAAGAGCTACGCATTGGAAAATTCAGGGCTATGTCGTGTAGATGATGGCCTAACAGGAGGCTTTAAAATTTTCTTTCTAGTGTCCTTCGTTTGGGAGAAAAATGCAATGTTACAAGACAGCTTTTCCTTGCCAATATCTCTCTTTTGCAAAGAGCTGCGCATTGGAAAATTCAGGGCTATGTCGTGTAGATGATGGCCTAACAGGAGGCTTTAAAATTTTCTTTCTAGTGTCCTTCGTTTGGGAGAAAAATGCAAAGGTACAAGACAGCATTTCCTTGCCAATATCTCTCGTTTGCAAAGAGCTACGCATTGGAAAATTCAGGGCTATGTCGTGTAGATGATGGCCTAACAGGAGGCTTTAAAATTTTCTTTCTAGTGACCTTCGTTTGGGAGAAAAATGCAAAGGTACAAGACAGCTTTTCCTTGCCAATATCTCTCTTTTGCAAAGAGCTGCGCATTGGAAAATTCAGGGCTATGTCGTGTAGATGATGGCCTAACAGGAGGCTTTAAAATTTTCTTTCTAGTGTCCTTCGTTTGGGAGAAAAATGCAAAGGTACAAGACAGCTTTTCCTTGCCAATATCTCTCTTTTGCAAAGAGCTACGCATTGGAAAATTCAGGGCTATGTCGTGTAGATGATGGCCTAACAGGAGGCTTTAAAATGTTCTTTCTAGTGTCCTTCGTTTGGGAGAAAAATGCAATGGTACAAGACAGCTTTTCCTTGCCAATATCTCTCTTTTGCAAAGAGCTGCGCATTGGAAAATTCAGGGCTATGTCGTGTAGATGATGGCCTAACAGGAGGCTTTAAAATTTTCTTTCTAGTGTCCTTCGTTTGGGAGAAAAATGCAAAGGTACAAGACAGCTTTTCCTTGCCAATATCTCTCTTTTGCAAAGAGCTGCGCATTGGAAAATTCAGGGCTATGTCGTGTAGATGATGGCCTAACAGGAGGCTTTAAAATTTTCTTTCTAGTGTCCTTCGTTTGGGAGAAAAATGCAATGGTACAAGACAGCTTTTCCTTGCCAATATCTCTCTTTTGCAAAGAGCTGCGCATTGGAAAATTCAGGGCTATGTCGTGTAGATGATGGCCTAACAGGAGGCTTTAAAATTTTCTTTCTAGTGTCCTTCGTTTGGGAGAAAAATGCAATGGTACAAGACAGCTTTTCCTTGCCAATATCTCTCTTTTGCAAAGAGCTGCGCATTGGAAAATTCAGGGCTATGTCGTGTAGATGATGGCCTAACAGGAGGCTTTAAAATTTTCTTTCTAGTGACCTTCGTTTGGGAGAAAAATGCAAAGGTACAAGACAGCTTTTCCTTGCCAATATCTCTCTTTTGCAAAGAGCTGCGCATTGGAAAATTCAGGGCTATGTCGTGTAGATGATGGCCTAACAGGAGGCTTTAAAATGTTCTTTCTAGTGACCTTCGTTTGGGAGAAAAATGCAATGGTACAATACAGCTTTTCCTTGCCAATATCTCTCTTTTGCAAAGAGCTGCGCATTGGAAAATTCAGGGCTATGTCGTGTAGATGATGGCCTAACAGGAGGCTTTAAAATTTTCTTTCTAGTGACCTTCGTTTGGGAGAAAAATGCAAAGGTACAAGACAGCTTTTCCTTGCCAATATCTCTCTTTTGCAAATTGCTGCGCATTGGAAAATTCAGGGCTATGTCGTGTAGATGATGGCCTAACAGGAGGCTTTAACATTTTCTTTCTAGTGTCCTTCGTTTGGGAGAAAAATGCAATGGTACAAGACAGCTTTTCCTTGCCAATATCTCTCTTTTGCAAAGAGCTGCGCATTGGAAAATTCAGGGCTATGTCGTGTAGATGATGGCCTAACAGGAGGCTTTAAAATGTTCTTCCTAGTGTCCTTCGTTTGGGAGAAAAATGCAATGGTACAAGACAGCTTTTCCTTGCCAATATCTCTCTTTTGCAAATTGCTGCGCATTGGAAAATTCAGGGCTATGTCGTGTAGATGATGGCCTAACAGGAGGCTTTAACATTTTCTTTCTAGTGTCCTTCGTTTGGGAGAAAAATGCAATGGTACAAGACAGCTTTTCCTTGCCAATATCTCTCTTTTGCAAAGAGCTGCGCATTGGAAAATTCAGGGCTATGTCGTGTAGATGATGGCCTAACAGGAGGCTTTAAAATGTTCTTCCTAGTGTCCTTCGTTTGGGAGAAAAATGCAATGGTACAAGACAGCTTTTCCTTGCCAATATCTCTCTTTTGCAAAGAGCTGCGCATTGGAAAATTCAGGGCTATGTCGTGTAGATGATGGCCTAACAGGAGGCTTTAAAATTTTCTTTCTAGTGTCCTTCGTTTGGGAGAAAAATGCAAAAGTACAAGACAGATTTTCCTTGCCAATATCTCTCTTTTGCAAAGAGCTGCGCATTGGAAAATTCAGGGCTATGTCGTGTAGATGATGGCCTAACAGGAGGCTTTAAAATTTTCTTTCTAGTGTCCTTCGTTTGGGAGAAAAATGCAATGGTACAAGACAGCTTTTCCTTGCCAATATCTCTCTTTTGCAAAGAGCTGCGCATTGGAAAATTCAGGGCTATGTCGTGTAGATGATGGCCTAACAGGAGGCTTTAAAATTTTCTTTCTAGTGACCTTCGTTTGGGAGAAAAATGCAAAGGTACAAGACAGCTTTTCCTTGCCAATATCTCTCTTTTGCAAAGAGCTGCGCATTGGAAAATTCAGGGCTATGTCGTGTAGATGATGGCCTAACAGGAGGCTTTAAAATGTTCTTTCTAGTGTCCTTCGTTTGGGAGAAAAATGCAATGGTACAAGACAGCTTTTCCTTGCCAATATCTCTCTTTTGCAAAGAGCTGCGCATTGGAAAATTCAGGGCTATGTCGTGTAGATGATGGCCTAACAGGAGGCTTTAAAATTTTCTTTCTAGTGTCCTTCGTTTGGGAGAAAAATGCAAAAGTACAAGACAGCTTTTCCTTGCCAATATCTCTCTTTTGCAAAGAGCTACGCATTGGAAAATTCAGGGCTATGTCGTGTAGATGATGGCCTAACAGGAGGCTTTAAAATTTTCTTTCTAGTGACCTTCGTTTGGGAGAAAAATGCAAAGGTACAAGACAGCTTTTCCTTGCCAATATCTCTCTTTTGCAAAGAGCTGCGCATTGGAAAATTCAGGGCTATGTCGTGTAGATGATGGCCTAACAGGAGGCTTTAAAATGTTATTTCTAGTGTCCTTCGTTTGGGAGAAACATGCAATGGTACAAGACAGCTTTTCCTTGCCAATATCTCTCTTTTGCAAAGAGCTGCGCATTGGAAAATTCAGGGCTATGTCGTGTAGATGATGGCCTAACAGGAGGCTTTAAAATGTTCTTTCTAGTGTCCTTCGTTTGGGAGAAAAATGCAATGGTACAAGACAGATTTTCCTTGCCAATATCTCTCTTTTGCAAAGAGCTGCGCATTGGAAAATTCAGGGCTATGTCGTGTAGATGATGGCCTAACAGGAGGCTTTAAAATTTTCTTTCTAGTGTCCTTCGTTTGGGAGAAAAATGCAATGGTACAAGACAGCTTTTCCTTGCCAATATCTCTCTTTTGCAAAGAGCTGCGCATTGGAAAATTCAGGGCTATGTCGTGTAGATGATGGCCTAACAGGAGGCTTTAAAATTTTCTTTCTAGTGACCTTCGTTTGGGAGAAAAATGCAAAGGTACAAGACAGCTTTTCCTTGCCAATATCTCTCTTTTGCAAAGAGCTGCGCATTGGAAAATTCAGGGCTATGTCGTGTAGATGATGGCCTAACAGGAGGCTTTAAAATGTTCTTTCTAGTGTCCTTCGTTTGGGAGAAAAATGCAATGGTACAAGACAGCTTTTCCTTGCCAATATCTCTCTTTTGCAAAGAGCTGCGCATTGGAAAATTCAGGGCTATGTCGTGTAGATGATGGCCTAACAGGAGGCTTTAAAATTTTCTTTCTAGTGTCCTTCGTTTGGGAGAAAAATGCAAAGGTACAAGACAGATTTTCCTTGCCAATATCTCTCTTTTGCAAAGAGCTACGCATTGGAAAATTCAGGGCTATGTCGTGTAGATGATGGCCTAACAGGAGGCTTTAAAATTTTCTTTCTAGTGTCCTTCGTTTGGGAGAAAAATGCAAAGGTACAAGACAGCTTTTCCTTGCCAATATCTCTCTTTTGCAAAGAGCTACGCATTGGAAAATTCAGGGCTATGTCGTGTAGATGATGGCCTAACAGGAGGCTTTAAAATTTTCTTTCTAGTGACCTTCGTTTGGGAGAAAAATGCAAAGGTACAAGACAGCTTTTCCTTGCCAATATCTCTCTTTTGCAAAGAGCTGCGCATTGGAAAATTCAGGGCTATGTCGTGTAGATGATGGCCTAACAGGAGGCTTTAAAATTTTCTTTCTAGTGTCCTTCGTTTGGGAGAAAAATGCAAAGGTACAAGACAGCTTTTCCTTGCCAATATCTCTCTTTTGCAAAGAGCTACGCATTGGAAAATTCAGGGCTATGTCGTGTAGATGATGGCCTAACAGGAGGCTTTAAAATTTTCTTTCTAGTGACCTTCGTTTGGGAGAAAAATGCAAAGGTACAAGACAGCTTTTCCTTGCCAATATCTCTCTTTTGCAAAGAGCTACGCATTGGAAAATTCAGGGCTATGTCGTGTAGATGATGGCCTAACAGGAGGCTTTAAAATTTTCTTTCTAGTGTCCTTCGTTTGGGAGAAAAATGCAATGGTACAAGACAGCTTTTCCTTGCCAATATCTCTCTTTTGCAAAGAGCTACGCATTGGAAAATTCAGGGCTATGTCGTGTAGATGATGGCCTAACAGGAGGCTTTAAAATTTTCTTTCTAGTGACCTTCGTTTGGGAGAAAAATGCAAAGGTACAAGACAGCTTTTCCTTGCCAATATCTCTCTTTTGCAAAGAGCTGCGCATTGGAAAATTCAGGGCTATGTCGTGTAGATGATGGCCTAACAGGAGGCTTTAAAATTTTCTTTCTAGTGTCTTTCGTTTGGGAGAAAAATGCAAAGGTACAAGACAGCTTTTCCTTGCCAATATCTCTCTTTTGCAAAGAGCTGCGCATTGGAAAATTCAGGGCTATGTCGTGTAGATGATGGCCTAACAGGAGGCTTTAAAATTTTCTTTCTAGTGTCCTTCGTTTGGGAGAAAAATGCAAAGGTACAAGACAGCATTTCCTTGCCAATATCTCTCTTTTGCAAAGAGCTACGCATTGGAAAATTCAGGGCTATGTCGTGTAGATGATGGCCTAACAGGAGGCTTTAAAATTTTCTTTCTAGTGACCTTCGTTTGGGAGAAAAATGCAATGGTACAAGACAGCTTTTCCTTGCCAATATCTCTCTTTTGCAAAGAGCTGCGCATTGGAAAATTCAGGGCTATGTCGTGTAGATGATGGCCTAACAGGAGGCTTTAAAATTTTCTTTCTAGTGACCTTCGTTTGGGAGAAAAATGCAAAGGTACAAGACAGCTTTTCCTTGCCAATATCTCTCTTTTGCAAAGAGCTGCGCATTGGAAAATTCAGGGCTATGTCGTGTAGATGATGGCCTAATAGGAGGCTTTAAAATTTTCTTTCTAGTGTCCTTCGTTTGGGAGAAAAATGCAAAGGTACAAGACAGCTTTTCCTTGCCAATATCTCTCTTTTGCAAAGAGCTACGCATTGGAAAATTCAGGGCTATGTCGTGTAGATGATGGCCTAACAGGAGGCTTTAAAATTTTCTTTCTAGTGACCTTCGTTTGGGAGAAAAATGCAAAGGTACAAGACAGCTTTTCCTTGCCAATATCTCTCTTTTGCAAAGAGCTGCGCATTGGAAAATTCAGGGCTATGTCGTGTAGATGATGGCCTAACAGGAGGCTTTAAAATTTTCTTTCTAGTGTCTTTCGTTTGGGAGAAAAATGCAAAGGTACAAGACAGCTTTTCCTTGCCAATATCTCTCTTTTGCAAAGAGCTACGCATTGGAAAATTCAGGGCTATGTCGTGTAGATGATGGCCTAACAGGAGGCTTTAAAATTTTCTTTCTAGTGTCCTTCGTTTGGGAGAAAAATGCAATGTTACAAGACAGCTTTTCCTTGCCAATATCTCTCTTTTGCAAAGAGCTGCGCATTGGAAAATTCAGGGCTATGTCGTGTAGATGATGGCCTAACAGGAGGCTTTAAAATTTTCTTTCTAGTGTCCTTCGTTTGGGAGAAAAATGCAAAGGTACAAGACAGCATTTCCTTGCCAATATCTCTCGTTTGCAAAGAGCTACGCATTGGAAAATTCAGGGCTATGTCGTGTAGATGATGGCCTAACAGGAGGCTTTAAAATTTTCTTTCTAGTGACCTTCGTTTGGGAGAAAAATGCAAAGGTACAAGACAGCTTTTCCTTGCCAATATCTCTCTTTTGCAAAGAGCTGCGCATTGGAAAATTCAGGGCTATGTCGTGTAGATGATGGCCTAACAGGAGGCTTTAAAATTTTCTTTCTAGTGTCCTTCGTTTGGGAGAAAAATGCAAAGGTACAAGACAGCTTTTCCTTGCCAATATCTCTCTTTTGCAAAGAGCTACGCATTGGAAAATTCAGGGCTATGTCGTGTAGATGATGGCCTAACAGGAGGCTTTAAAATGTTCTTTCTAGTGTCCTTCGTTTGGGAGAAAAATGCAATGGTACAAGACAGCTTTTCCTTGCCAATATCTCTCTTTTGCAAAGAGCTGCGCATTGGAAAATTCAGGGCTATGTCGTGTAGATGATGGCCTAACAGGAGGCTTTAAAATTTTCTTTCTAGTGTCCTTCGTTTGGGAGAAAAATGCAAAGGTACAAGACAGCTTTTCCTTGCCAATATCTCTCTTTTGCAAAGAGCTGCGCATTGGAAAATTCAGGGCTATGTCGTGTAGATGATGGCCTAACAGGAGGCTTTAAAATTTTCTTTCTAGTGTCCTTCGTTTGGGAGAAAAATGCAATGGTACAAGACAGCTTTTCCTTGCCAATATCTCTCTTTTGCAAAGAGCTGCGCATTGGAAAATTCAGGGCTATGTCGTGTAGATGATGGCCTAACAGGAGGCTTTAAAATTTTCTTTCTAGTGTCCTTCGTTTGGGAGAAAAATGCAATGGTACAAGACAGCTTTTCCTTGCCAATATCTCTCTTTTGCAAAGAGCTGCGCATTGGAAAATTCAGGGCTATGTCGTGTAGATGATGGCCTAACAGGAGGCTTTAAAATTTTCTTTCTAGTGACCTTCGTTTGGGAGAAAAATGCAAAGGTACAAGACAGCTTTTCCTTGCCAATATCTCTCTTTTGCAAAGAGCTGCGCATTGGAAAATTCAGGGCTATGTCGTGTAGATGATGGCCTAACAGGAGGCTTTAAAATGTTCTTTCTAGTGTCCTTCGTTTGGGAGAAAAATGCAATGGTACAAGACAGCTTTTCCTTGCCAATATCTCTCTTTTGCAAAGAGCTGCGCATTGGAAAATTCAGGGCTATGTCGTGTAGATGATGGCCTAACAGGAGGCTTTAAAATTTTCTTTCTAGTGTCCTTCGTTTGGGAGAAAAATGCAAAGGTACAAGACAGCTTTACCTTGCCAATATCTCTCTTTTGCAAAGAGCTACGCATTGGAAAATTCAGGGCTATGTCGTGTAGATGATGGCCTAACAGGAGGCTTTAAAATTTTCTTTCTAGTGACCTTCGTTTGGGAGAAAAATGCAAAGGTACAAGACAGCTTTTCCTTGCCAATATCTCTCTTTTGCAAAGAGCTGCGCATTGGAAAATTCAGGGCTATGTCGTGTAGATGATGGCCTAACAGGAGGCTTTAAAATTTTCTTTCTAGTGTCCTTCGTTTGGGAGAAAAATGCAAAGGTACAAGACAGCTTTTCCTTGCCAATATCTCTCTTTTGCAAAGAGCTACGCATTGGAAAATTCAGGGCTATGTCGTGTAGATGATGGCCTAACAGGAGGCTTTAAAATTTTCTTTCTAGTGTCCTTCGTTTGGGAGAAAAATGCAATGGTACAAGACAGCTTTTCCTTGCCAATATCTCTCTTTTGCAAAGAGCTGCGCATTGGAAAATTCAGGGCTATGTCGTGTAGATGATGGCCTAACAGAAGGCTTTAAAATTTTCTTTCTAGTGTCCTTCGTTTGGGAGAAAAATGCAAAGGTACAAGACAGCTTTTCCTTGCCAATATCTCTCTTTTGCAAAGAGCTACGCATTGGAAAATTCAGGGCTATGTCGTGTAGATGATGGCCTAACAGGAGGCTTTAAAATTTTCTTTCTAGTGTCCTTCGTTTGGGAGAAAAATGCAAAAGTACAAGACAGCTTTTCCTTGCCAATATCTCTCTTTTGCAAAGAGCTACGCATTGGAAAATTCAGGGCTATGTCGTGTAGATGATGGCCTAACAGGAGGCTTTAAAATTTTCTTTCTAGTGACCTTCGTTTGGGAGAAAAATGCAAAGGTACAAGACAGCTTTTCCTTGCCAATATCTCTCTTTTGCAAAGAGCTGCGCATTGGAAAATTCAGGGCTATGTCGTGTAGATGATGGCCTAACAGGAGGCTTTAAAATGTTATTTCTAGTGTCCTTCGTTTGGGAGAAACATGCAATGGTACAAGACAGCTTTTCCTTGCCAATATCTCTCTTTTGCAAAGAGCTGCGCATTGGAAAATTCAGGGCTATGTCGTGTAGATGATGGCCTAACAGGAGGCTTTAAAATGTTCTTTCTAGTGTCCTTCGTTTGGGAGAAAAATGCAATGGTACAAGACAGATTTTCCTTGCCAATATCTCTCTTTTGCAAAGAGCTGCGCATTGGAAAATTCAGGGCTATGTCGTGTAGATGATGGCCTAACAGGAGGCTTTAAAATTTTCTTTCTAGTGTCCTTCGTTTGGGAGAAAAATGCAATGGTACAAGACAGCTTTTCCTTGCCAATATCTCTCTTTTGCAAAGAGCTGCGCATTGGAAAATTCAGGGCTATGTCGTGTAGATGATGGCCTAACAGGAGGCTTTAAAATTTTCTTTCTAGTGACCTTCGTTTGGGAGAAAAATGCAAAGGTACAAGACAGCTTTTCCTTGCCAATATCTCTCTTTTGCAAAGAGCTGCGCATTGGAAAATTCAGGGCTATGTCGTGTAGATGATGGCCTAACAGGAGGCTTTAAAATGTTCTTTCTAGTGTCCTTCGTTTGGGAGAAAAATGCAATGGTACAAGACAGCTTTTCCTTGCCAATATCTCTCTTTTGCAAAGAGCTGCGCATTGGAAAATTCAGGGCTATGTCGTGTAGATGATGGCCTAACAGGAGGCTTTAAAATTTTCTTTCTAGTGTCCTTCGTTTGGGAGAAAAATGCAAAGGTACAAGACAGATTTTCCTTGCCAATATCTCTCTTTTGCAAAGAGCTACGCATTGGAAAATTCAGGGCTATGTCGTGTAGATGATGGCCTAACAGGAGGCTTTAAAATTTTCTTTCTAGTGTCCTTCGTTTGGGAGAAAAATGCAAAGGTACAAGACAGCTTTTCCTTGCCAATATCTCTCTTTTGCAAAGAGCTACGCATTGGAAAATTCAGGGCTATGTCGTGTAGATGATGGCCTAACAGGAGGCTTTAAAATTTTCTTTCTAGTGACCTTCGTTTGGGAGAAAAATGCAAAGGTACAAGACAGCTTTTCCTTGCCAATATCTCTCTTTTGCAAAGAGCTGCGCATTGGAAAATTCAGGGCTATGTCGTGTAGATGATGGCCTAACAGGAGGCTTTAAAATTTTCTTTCTAGTGTCCTTCGTTTGGGAGAAAAATGCAAAGGTACAAGACAGCTTTTCCTTGCCAATATCTCTCTTTTGCAAAGAGCTACGCATTGGAAAATTCAGGGCTATGTCGTGTAGATGATGGCCTAACAGGAGGCTTTAAAATTTTCTTTCTAGTGACCTTCGTTTGGGAGAAAAATGCAAAGGTACAAGACAGCTTTTCCTTGCCAATATCTCTCTTTTGCAAAGAGCTACGCATTGGAAAATTCAGGGCTATGTCGTGTAGATGATGGCCTAACAGGAGGCTTTAAAATTTTCTTTCTAGTGTCCTTCGTTTGGGAGAAAAATGCAATGGTACAAGACAGCTTTTCCTTGCCAATATCTCTCTTTTGCAAAGAGCTACGCATTGGAAAATTCAGGGCTATGTCGTGTAGATGATGGCCTAACAGGAGGCTTTAAAATTTTCTTTCTAGTGACCTTCGTTTGGGAGAAAAATGCAAAGGTACAAGACAGCTTTTCCTTGCCAATATCTCTCTTTTGCAAAGAGCTGCGCATTGGAAAATTCAGGGCTATGTCGTGTAGATGATGGCCTAACAGGAGGCTTTAAAATTTTCTTTCTAGTGTCTTTCGTTTGGGAGAAAAATGCAAAGGTACAAGACAGCTTTTCCTTGCCAATATCTCTCTTTTGCAAAGAGCTGCGCATTGGAAAATTCAGGGCTATGTCGTGTAGATGATGGCCTAACAGGAGGCTTTAAAATTTTCTTTCTAGTGTCCTTCGTTTGGGAGAAAAATGCAAAGGTACAAGACAGCATTTCCTTGCCAATATCTCTCTTTTGCAAAGAGCTACGCATTGGAAAATTCAGGGCTATGTCGTGTAGATGATGGCCTAACAGGAGGCTTTAAAATTTTCTTTCTAGTGACCTTCGTTTGGGAGAAAAATGCAATGGTACAAGACAGCTTTTCCTTGCCAATATCTCTCTTTTGCAAAGAGCTGCGCATTGGAAAATTCAGGGCTATGTCGTGTAGATGATGGCCTAACAGGAGGCTTTAAAATTTTCTTTCTAGTGACCTTCGTTTGGGAGAAAAATGCAAAGGTACAAGACAGCTTTTCCTTGCCAATATCTCTCTTTTGCAAAGAGCTGCGCATTGGAAAATTCAGGGCTATGTCGTGTAGATGATGGCCTAATAGGAGGCTTTAAAATTTTCTTTCTAGTGTCCTTCGTTTGGGAGAAAAATGCAAAGGTACAAGACAGCTTTTCCTTGCCAATATCTCTCTTTTGCAAAGAGCTACGCATTGGAAAATTCAGGGCTATGTCGTGTAGATGATGGCCTAACAGGAGGCTTTAAAATTTTCTTTCTAGTGACCTTCGTTTGGGAGAAAAATGCAAAGGTACAAGACAGCTTTTCCTTGCCAATATCTCTCTTTTGCAAAGAGCTGCGCATTGGAAAATTCAGGGCTATGTCGTGTAGATGATGGCCTAACAGGAGGCTTTAAAATTTTCTTTCTAGTGTCTTTCGTTTGGGAGAAAAATGCAAAGGTACAAGACAGCTTTTCCTTGCCAATATCTCTCTTTTGCAAAGAGCTACGCATTGGAAAATTCAGGGCTATGTCGTGTAGATGATGGCCTAACAGGAGGCTTTAAAATTTTCTTTCTAGTGTCCTTCGTTTGGGAGAAAAATGCAATGTTACAAGACAGCTTTTCCTTGCCAATATCTCTCTTTTGCAAAGAGCTGCGCATTGGAAAATTCAGGGCTATGTCGTGTAGATGATGGCCTAACAGGAGGCTTTAAAATTTTCTTTCTAGTGTCCTTCGTTTGGGAGAAAAATGCAAAGGTACAAGACAGCATTTCCTTGCCAATATCTCTCGTTTGCAAAGAGCTACGCATTGGAAAATTCAGGGCTATGTCGTGTAGATGATGGCCTAACAGGAGGCTTTAAAATTTTCTTTCTAGTGACCTTCGTTTGGGAGAAAAATGCAAAGGTACAAGACAGCTTTTCCTTGCCAATATCTCTCTTTTGCAAAGAGCTGCGCATTGGAAAATTCAGGGCTATGTCGTGTAGATGATGGCCTAACAGGAGGCTTTAAAATTTTCTTTCTAGTGTCCTTCGTTTGGGAGAAAAATGCAAAGGTACAAGACAGCTTTTCCTTGCCAATATCTCTCTTTTGCAAAGAGCTACGCATTGGAAAATTCAGGGCTATGTCGTGTAGATGATGGCCTAACAGGAGGCTTTAAAATGTTCTTTCTAGTGTCCTTCGTTTGGGAGAAAAATGCAATGGTACAAGACAGCTTTTCCTTGCCAATATCTCTCTTTTGCAAAGAGCTGCGCATTGGAAAATTCAGGGCTATGTCGTGTAGATGATGGCCTAACAGGAGGCTTTAAAATTTTCTTTCTAGTGTCCTTCGTTTGGGAGAAAAATGCAAAGGTACAAGACAGCTTTTCCTTGCCAATATCTCTCTTTTGCAAAGAGCTGCGCATTGGAAAATTCAGGGCTATGTCGTGTAGATGATGGCCTAACAGGAGGCTTTAAAATTTTCTTTCTAGTGTCCTTCGTTTGGGAGAAAAATGCAATGGTACAAGACAGCTTTTCCTTGCCAATATCTCTCTTTTGCAAAGAGCTGCGCATTGGAAAATTCAGGGCTATGTCGTGTAGATGATGGCCTAACAGGAGGCTTTAAAATTTTCTTTCTAGTGTCCTTCGTTTGGGAGAAAAATGCAATGGTACAAGACAGCTTTTCCTTGCCAATATCTCTCTTTTGCAAAGAGCTGCGCATTGGAAAATTCAGGGCTATGTCGTGTAGATGATGGCCTAACAGGAGGCTTTAAAATTTTCTTTCTAGTGACCTTCGTTTGGGAGAAAAATGCAAAGGTACAAGACAGCTTTTCCTTGCCAATATCTCTCTTTTGCAAAGAGCTGCGCATTGGAAAATTCAGGGCTATGTCGTGTAGATGATGGCCTAACAGGAGGCTTTAAAATGTTCTTTCTAGTGTCCTTCGTTTGGGAGAAAAATGCAATGGTACAAGACAGCTTTTCCTTGCCAATATCTCTCTTTTGCAAAGAGCTGCGCATTGGAAAATTCAGGGCTATGTCGTGTAGATGATGGCCTAACAGGAGGCTTTAAAATTTTCTTTCTAGTGTCCTTCGTTTGGGAGAAAAATGCAAAGGTACAAGACAGCTTTACCTTGCCAATATCTCTCTTTTGCAAAGAGCTACGCATTGGAAAATTCAGGGCTATGTCGTGTAGATGATGGCCTAACAGGAGGCTTTAAAATTTTCTTTCTAGTGACCTTCGTTTGGGAGAAAAATGCAAAGGTACAAGACAGCTTTTCCTTGCCAATATCTCTCTTTTGCAAAGAGCTGCGCATTGGAAAATTCAGGGCTATGTCGTGTAGATGATGGCCTAACAGGAGGCTTTAAAATTTTCTTTCTAGTGTCCTTCGTTTGGGAGAAAAATGCAAAGGTACAAGACAGCTTTTCCTTGCCAATATCTCTCTTTTGCAAAGAGCTACGCATTGGAAAATTCAGGGCTATGTCGTGTAGATGATGGCCTAACAGGAGGCTTTAAAATTTTCTTTCTAGTGTCCTTCGTTTGGGAGAAAAATGCAATGGTACAAGACAGCTTTTCCTTGCCAATATCTCTCTTTTGCAAAGAGCTGCGCATTGGAAAATTCAGGGCTATGTCGTGTAGATGATGGCCTAACAGAAGGCTTTAAAATTTTCTTTCTAGTGTCCTTCGTTTGGGAGAAAAATGCAAAGGTACAAGACAGCTTTTCCTTGCCAATATCTCTCTTTTGCAAAGAGCTACGCATTGGAAAATTCAGGGCTATGTCGTGTAGATGATGGCCTAACAGGAGGCTTTAAAATTTTCTTTCTAGTGACCTTCGTTTGGGAGAAAAATGCAAAGGTACAAGACAGCTTTTCCTTGCCAATATCTCTCTTTTGCAAAGAGCTGCGCATTGGAAAATTCAGGGCTATGTCGTGTAGACGATGGCCTAACAGGAGGCTTTAAAATTTTCTTTCTAGTGTCCTTCGTTTGGGAGAAAAATGCAAAGGTACAAGACAGCTTTTCCTTGCCAATATCTCTCTTTTGCAAAGAGCTACGCATTGGAAAATTCAGGGCTATGTCGTGTAGATGATGGTCTAACAGGAGGCTTTAAAATTTTCTTTCTAGTGTCCTTCGTTTGGGAGAAAAATGCAATGGTACAAGACAGCTTTTCCTTGCCAATATCTCTCTTTTGCAAAGAGCTGCGCATTGGAAAATTCAGGGCTATGTCGTGTAGATGATGGCCTAACAGGAGGCTTTAAAATGTTCTTTCTAGTGTCCTTCGTTTGGGAGAAAAATGCAAAGGTACAAGACAGCTTTTCCTTGCCAATATCTCTCTTTTGCAAAGAGCTGCGCATTGGAAAATTCAGGGCTATGTCGTGTAGATGATGGCCTAACAGGAGGCTTTAAAATTTTCTTTCTAGTGTCCTTCGTTTGGGAGAAAAATGCAATGGTACAAGACAGCTTTTCCTTGCCAATATCTCTCTTTTGCAAAGAGCTGCGCATTGGAAAATTCAGGGCTATGTCGTGTAGATGATGGCCTAACAGGAGGCTTTAAAATGTTCTTTCTAGTGTCCTTCGTTTGGGAGAAAAATGCAATGGTACAAGACAGCTTTTCCTTGCCAATATCTCTCTTTTGCAAAGAGCTGCGCATTGGAAAATTCAGGGCTATGTCGTGTAGATGATGGCCTAACAGGAGGCTTTAAAATGTTCTTTCTAGTGTCCTTCGTTTGGGAGAAAAATGCTATGGTACAAGACAGCTTTTCCTTGCCAATATCTCTCTTTTGCAAAGAGCTGCGCATTGGAAAATTCAGGGCTATGTCGTGTAGATGATGGCCTAACAGGAGGCTTTAAAATTTTCTTTCTAGTGTCCTTCGTTTGGGAGAAAAATGCAATGGTACAAGACAGCTTTTCCTTGCCAATATCTCTCTTTTGCAAAGAGCTGCGCATTGGAAAATTCAGGGCTATGTCGTGTAGATGATGGCCTAACAGGAGGCTTTAAAATTTTCTTTCTAGTGACCTTCGTTTGGGAGAAAAATGCAAAGGTACAAGACAGCTTTTCCTTGCCAATATCTCTCTTTTGCAAAGAGCTGCGCATTGGAAAATTCAGGGCTATGTCGTGTAGATGATGGCCTAACAGGAGGCTTTAAAATGTTCTTTCTAGTGTCCTTCGTTTGGGAGAAAAATGCAATGGTACAAGACAGCTTTTCCTTGCCAATATCTCTCTTTTGCAAAGAGCTGCGCATTGGAAAATTCAGGGCTATGTCGTGTAGATGATGGCCTAACAGGAGGCTTTAAAATGTTCTTTCTAGTGTCCTTCGTTTGGGAGAAAAATGCAATGGTACAAGACAGATTTTCCTTGCCAATATCTCTCTTTTGCAAAGAGCTGCGCATTGGAAAATTCAGGGCTATGTCGTGTAGATGATGGCCTAACAGGATGCTTTAAAATTTTCTTTCTAGTGTCCTTCGTTTGGGAGAAAAATGCAATGGTACAAGACAGCTTTTCCTTGCCAATATCTCTCTTTTGCAAAGAGCTGCGCATTGGAAAATTCAGGGCTATGTCGTGTAGATGATGGCCTAACAGGAGGCTTTAAAATTTTCTTTCTAGTGACCTTCGTTTGGGAGAAAAATGCAAAGGTACAAGACAGCTTTTCCTTGCCAATATCTCTCTTTTGCAAAGAGCTGCGCATTGGAAAATTCAGGGCTATGTCGTGTAGATGATGGCCTAACAGGAGGCTTTAAAATGTTCTTCCTAGTGTCCTTCGTTTGGGAGAAAAATGCAATGGTACAAGACAGCTTTTCCTTGCCAATATCTCTCTTTTGCAAAGAGCTGCGCATTGGAAAATTCAGGGCTATGTCGTGTAGATGATGGCCTAACAGGAGGCTTTAAAATTTTCTTTCTAGTGTCCTTCGTTTGGGAGAAAAATGCAAAAGTACAAGACAGCTTTTCCTTGCCAATATCTCTCTTTTGCAAAGAGCTACGCATTGGAAAATTCAGGGCTATGTCGTGTAGATGATGGCCTAACAGGAGGCTTTAAAATTTTCTTTCTAGTGACCTTCGTTTGGGAGAAAAATGCAAAGGTACAAGACAGCTTTTCCTTGCCAATATCTCTCTTTTGCAAAGAGCTGCGCATTGGAAAATTCAGGGCTATGTCGTGTAGATGATGGCCTAACAGGAGGCTTTAAAATTTTCTTTCTAGTGTCCTTCGTTTGGGAGAAAAATGCAAAGGTACAAGACAGATTTTCCTTGCCAATATCTCTCTTTTGCAAAGAGCTACGCATTGGAAAATTCAGGGCTATGTCGTGTAGATGATGGCCTAACAGGAGGCTTTAAAATTTTCTTTCTAGTGTCCTTCGTTTGGGAGAAAAATGCAAAGGTACAAGACAGCTTTTCCTTGCCAATATCTCTCTTTTGCAAAGAGCTACGCATTGGAAAATTCAGGGCTATGTCGTGTAGATGATGGCCTAACAGGAGGCTTTAAAATTTTCTTTCTAGTGACCTTCGTTTGGGAGAAAAATGCAAAGGTACAAGACAGCTTTTCCTTGCCAATATCTCTCTTTTGCAAAGAGCTGCGCATTGGAAAATTCAGGGCTATGTCGTGTAGATGATGGCCTAACAGGAGGCTTTAAAATTTTCTTTCTAGTGTCCTTCGTTTGGGAGAAAAATGCAAAGGTACAAGACAGCTTTTCCTTGCCAATATCTCTCTTTTGCAAAGAGCTACGCATTGGAAAATTCAGGGCTATGTCGTGTAGATGATGGCCTAACAGGAGGCTTTAAAATTTTCTTTCTAGTGACCTTCGTTTGGGAGAAAAATGCAAAGGTACAAGACAGCTATTCCTTGCCAATATCTCTCTTTTGCAAAGAGCTGCGCATTGGAAAATTCAGGGCTATGTCGTGTAGATGATGGCCTAACAGGAGGCTTTAAAATTTTCTTTCTAGTGTCCTTCGTTTGGGAGAAAAATGCAAAGGTACAAGACAGCTTTTCCTTGCCAATATCTCTCTTTTGCAAAGAGCTACGCATTGGAAAATTCAGGGCTATGTCGTGTAGATGATGGCCTAACAGGAGGCTTTAAAATTTTCTTTCTAGTGTCCTTCGTTTGGGAGAAAAATGCAATGGTACAAGACAGCTTTTCCTTGCCAATATCTCTCTTTTGCAAAGAGCTGCGCATTGGAAAATTCAGGGCTATGTCGTGTAGATGATGGCCTAACAGGAGGCTTTAAAATTTTCTTTCTAGTGTCCTTCGTTTGGGAGAAAAATGCAAAGGTACAAGACAGCTTTTCCTTGCCAATATCTCTCTTTTGCAAAGAGCTGCGCATTGGAAAATTCAGGGCTATGTCGTGTAGATGATGGCCTAACAGGAGGCTTTAAAATTTTCTTTCTAGTGTCCTTCGTTTGGGAGAAAAATGCAATGGTACAAGACAGCTTTTCCTTGCCAATATCTCTCTTTTGCAAAGAGCTGCGCATTGGAAAATTCAGGGCTATGTCGTGTAGATGATGGCCTAACAGGAGGCTTTAAAATGTTCTTTCTAGTGTCCTTCGTTTGGGAGAAAAATGCAATGGTACAAGACAGCTTTTCCTTGCCAATATCTCTCTTTTGCAAAGAGCTGCGCATTGGAAAATTCAGGGCTATGTCGTGTAGATGATGGCCTAACAGGAGGCTTTAAAATGTTCTTTCTAGTGTCCTTCGTTTGGGAGAAAAATGCAATGGTACAAGACAGCTTTTCCTTGCCAATATCTCTCTTTTGCAAAGAGCTGCGCATTGGAAAATTCAGGGCTATGTCGTGTAGATGATGGCCTAACAGGAGGCTTTAAAATTTTCTTTCTAGTGACCTTCGTTTGGGAGAAAAATGCAAAGGTACAAGACAGCTTTTCCTTGCCAATATCTCTCTTTTGCAAAGAGCTGCGCATTGGAAAATTCAGGGCTATGTCGTGTAGATGATGGCCTAACAGGAGGCTTTAAAATTTTCTTTCTAGTGTCCTTCGTTTGGGAGAAAAATGCAAAGGTACAAGACAGCTTTTCCTTGCCAATATCTCTCTTTTGCAAAGAGCTACGCATTGGAAAATTCAGGGCTATGTCGTGTAGATGATGGCCTAACAGGAGGCTTTAAAATTTTCTTTCTAGTGACCTTCGTTTGGGAGAAAAATGCAAAGGTACAAGACAGCTTTTCCTTGCCAATATCTCTCTTTTGCAAAGAGCTGCGCATTGGAAAATTCAGGGCTATGTCGTGTAGATGATGGCCTAACAGGAGGCTTTAAAATTTTCTTTCTAGTGTCCTTCGTTTGGGAGAAAAATGCAAAGGTACAAGACAGATTTTCCTTGCCAATATCTCTCTTTTGCAAAGAGCTACGCATTGGAAAATTCAGGGCTATGTCGTGTAGATGATGGCCTAACAGGAGGCTTTAAAATTTTCTTTCTAGTGTCCTTCGTTTGGGAGAAAAATGCAAAGGTACAAGACAGCTTTTCCTTGCCAATATCTCTCTTTTGCAAAGAGCTACGCATTGGAAAATTCAGGGCTATGTCGTGTAGATGATGGCCTAACAGGAGGCTTTAAAATTTTCTTTCTAGTGACCTTCGTTTGGGAGAAAAATGCAAAGGTACAAGACAGCTTTTCCTTGCCAATATCTCTCTTTTGCAAAGAGCTGCGCATTGGAAAATTCAGGGCTATGTCGTGTAGATGATGGCCTAACAGGAGGCTTTAAAATTTTCTTTCTAGTGTCCTTCGTTTGGGAGAAAAATGCAAAGGTACAAGACAGCTTTTCCTTGCCAATATCTCTCTTTTGCAAAGAGCTACGCATTGGAAAATTCAGGGCTATGTCGTGTAGATGATGGCCTAACAGGAGGCTTTAAAATTTTCTTTCTAGTGTCCTTCGTTTGGGAGAAAAATGCAAAGGTACAAGACAGCTTTTCCTTGCCAATATCTCTCTTTTGCAAAGAGCTACGCATTGGAAAATTCAGGGCTATGTCGTGTAGATGATGGCCTAACAGGAGGCTTTAAAATTTTCTTTCTAGTGACCTTCGTTTGGGAGAAAAATGCAAAGGTACAAGACAGCTATTCCTTGCCAATATCTCTCTTTTGCAAAGAGCTGCGCATTGGAAAATTCAGGGCTATGTCGTGTAGATGATGGCCTAACAGGAGGCTTTAAAATTTTCTTTCTAGTGTCCTTCGTTTGGGAGAAAAATGCAAAGGTACAAGACAGCTTTTCCTTGCCAATATCTCTCTTTTGCAAAGAGCTACGCATTGGAAAATTCAGGGCTATGTCGTGTAGATGATGGCCTAACAGGAGGCTTTAAAATTTTCTTTCTAGTGTCCTTCGTTTGGGAGAAAAATGCAATGGTACAAGACAGCTTTTCCTTGCCAATATCTCTCTTTTGCAAAGAGCTGCGCATTGGAAAATTCAGGGCTATGTCGTGTAGATGATGGCCTAACAGGAGGCTTTAAAATTTTCTTTCTAGTCTCCTTCGTTTGGGAGAAAAATGCAAAGGTACAAGACAGCTTTTCCTTGCCAATATCTCTCTTTTGCAAAGAGCTGCGCATTGGAAAATTCAGGGCTATGTCGTGTAGATGATGGCCTAACAGGAGGCTTTAAAATTTTCTTTCTAGTGTCCTTCGTTTGGGAGAAAAATGCAATGGTACAAGACAGCTTTTCCTTGCCAATATCTCTCTTTTGCAAAGAGCTGCGCATTGGAAAATTCAGGGCTATGTCGTGTAGATGATGGCCTAACAGGAGGCTTTAAAATGTTCTTTCTAGTGTCCTTCGTTTGGGAGAAAAATGCAATGGTACAAGACAGCTTTTCCTTGCCAATATCTCTCTTTTGCAAAGAGCTGCGCATTGGAAAATTCAGGGCTATGTCGTGTAGATGATGGCCTAACAGGAGGCTTTAAAATGTTCTTTCTAGTGTCCTTCGTTTGGGAGAAAAATGCAATGGTACAAGACAGCTTTTCCTTGCCAATATCTCTCTTTTGCAAAGAGCTGCGCATTGGAAAATTCAGGGCTATGTCGTGTAGATGATGGCCTAACAGGAGGCTTTAAAATTTTCTTTCTAGTGACCTTCGTTTGGGAGAAAAATGCAAAGGTACAAGACAGCTTTTCCTTGCCAATATCTCTCTTTTGCAAAGAGCTGCGCATTGGAAAATTCAGGGCTATGTCGTGTAGATGATGGCCTAACAGGAGGCTTTAAAATTTTCTTTCTAGTGTCCTTCGTTTGGGAGAAAAATGCAAAGGTACAAGACAGCTTTTCCTTGCCAATATCTCTCTTTTGCAAAGAGCTGCGCATTGGAAAATTCAGGGCTATGTCGTGTAGATGATGGCCTAACAGGAGGCTTTAAAATTTTCTTTCTAGTGTCCTTCGTTTGGGAGAAAAATGCAAAGGTACAAGACAGCTTTTCCTTGCCAATATCTCTCTTTTGCAAAGAGCTGCGCATTGGAAAATTCAGGGCTATGTCGTGTAGATGATGGCCTAACAGGAGGCTTTAAAATTTTCTTTCTAGTGTCCTTCGTTTGGGAGAAAAATGCAATGGTACAAGACAGCTTTTCCTTGCCAATATCTCTCTTTTGCAAAGAGCTGCGCATTGGAAAATTCAGGGCTATGTCGTGTAGATGATGGCCTAACAGGAGGCTTTAAAATTTTCTTTCTAGTGTCCTTCGTTTGGGAGAAAAATGCAAAGGTACAAGACAGCTTTTCCTTGCCAATATCTCTCTTTTGCAAAGAGCTACGCATTGGAAAATTCAGGGCTATATCGTGTAGATGATGGCCTAACAGGAGGCTTTAAAATTTTCTTTCTAGTGACCTTCGTTTGGGAGAAAAATGCAAAGGTACAAGACAGCATTTCCTTGCCAATATCTCTCTTTTGCAAAGAGCTGCGCATTGGAAAATTCAGGGCTATGTCGTGTAGATGATGGCCTAACAGGAGGCTTTAAAATTTTCTTTCTAGTGTCCTTCGTTTGGGAGAAAAATGCAAAGGTAAAAGACAGCTTTTCCTTGCCAATATCTCTCTTTTGCAAAGAGCTACGCATTGGAAAATTCAGAGCTATGTCGTGTAGATGATGGCCTAACAGGAGGCTTTAAAATTTTCTTTCTAGTGTCCTTCGTTTGGGAGAAAAATGCAATGGTACAAAACAGCTTTTCCTTGCCAATATCTCTCTTTTGCAAAGAGCTGCGCATTGGAAAATTCAGGGCTATGTCGTGTAGATGATGGCCTAACAGGAGGCTTTAAAATTTTCTTTCTAGTGTCCTTCGTTTGGGAGAAAAATGCAATGGTACAAGACAGCTTTTCCTTGCCAATATCTCTCTTTTGCAAAGAGCTGCGCATTGGAAAATTCAGGGCTATGTCGTGTAGATGATGGCCTAACAGGAGGCTTTAAAATTTTCTTTCTAGTGTCCTTCGTTTGGGAGAAAAATGCAATGGTACAAGACAGCTTTTCCTTGCCAATATCTCTCTTTTGCAAAGAGCTGCGCATTGGAAAATTCAGGGCTATGTCGTGTAGATGATGGCCTAACAGGAGGCTTTAAAATTTTCTTTCTAGTGTCCTTCGTTTGGGAGAAAAATGCAAAGGTACAAGACAGCTTTTCCTTGCCAATATCTGTCTTTTGCAAAGAGCTGCGCATTGGAAAATTCAGGGCTATGTCGTGTAGATAATGGCCTAACAGGAGGCTTTAAAATTTTCTTTCTAGTGTCCTTCGTTTGGGAGAAAAATGCAATGGTACAAGACAGCTTTTCCTTGCCAATATCTCTCTTTTGCAAAGAGCTGCACATTGGAAAATTCAGGGCTATGTCGTGTAGATGATGGCCTAACAGGAGGCTTTAAAATTTTCTTTCTAGTGACCTTCGTTTGGGAGAAAAATGCAAAGGTACAAGACAGCTTTTCCTTGCCAATATCTCTCTTTTGCAAAGAGCTGCGCATTGGAAAATTCAGGGCTATGTCGTGTAGATGATGGCCTAACAGGAGGCTTTAACATTTTCTTTCTAGTGTCCTTCGTTTGGGAGAAAAATGCAATGGTACAAGACAGCTTTTCCTTGCCAATATCTCTCTTTTGCAAAGAGCTGCGCATTGGAAAATTCAGGGCTATGTCGTGTAGATGATGGCCTAACAGGGGGCTTTAAAATTTTCTTTCTAGTGACCTTCGTTTGGGAGAAAAATGCAAAGGTACAAGACAGCTTTTCCTTGCCAATATCTCTCTTTTGCAAAGAGCTGCGCATTGGAAAATTCATTGCTATGTCGTGTAGATGATGGCCTAACAGGAGGCTTTAAAATTTTCTTTCTAGTGTCCTTCGTTTGGGAGAAAAATGCAATGGTACAAGACAGCTTTTCCTTGCCAATATCTCTCTTTTGCAAAGAGCTGCGCATTGGAAAATTCAGGGCTATGTCGTGTAGATGATGGCCTAACAGGAGGCTTTAAAATTTTCTTTCTAGTGTCCTTCGTTTGGGAGAAAAATGCAAAGGTACAAGACAGCTTTTCCTTGCCAATATCTCTCTTTTGCAAAGAGCTACGCATTGGAAAATTCAGGGCTATGTCGTGTAGATGATGGCCTAACAGGAGGCTTTAAAATTTTCTTTCTAGTGACCTTCGTTTGGGAGAAAAATGCAAAGGTACAAGACAGCTTTTCCTTGCCAATATCTCTCTTTTGCAAAGAGCTGCGCATTGGAAAATTCAGGGCTATGTCGTGTAGATGATGGCCTAACAGGAGGCTTTAAAATTTTCTTTCTAGTGTCCTTCGTTTGGGAGAAAAATGCAAAGGTACAAGACAGATTTTCCTTGCCAATATCTCTCTTTTGCAAAGAGCTACGCATTGGAAAATTCAGGGCTATGTCGTGTAGATGATGGCCTAACAGGAGGCTTTAAAATTTTCTTTCTAGTGTCCTTCGTTTGGGAGAAAAATGCAAAGGTACAAGACAGCTTTTCCTTGCCAATATCTCTCTTTTGCAAAGAGCTACGCATTGGAAAATTCAGGGCTATGTCGTGTAGATGATGGCCTAACAGGAGGCTTTAAAATTTTCTTTCTAGTGACCTTCGTTTGGGAGAAAAATGCAAAGGTACAAGACAGCTTTTCCTTGCCAATATCTCTCTTTTGCAAAGAGCTGCGCATTGGAAAATTCAGGGCTATGTCGTGTAGATGATGGCCTAACAGGAGGCTTTAAAATTTTCTTTCTAGTGTCCTTCGTTTGGGAGAAAAATGCAAAGGTACAAGACAGCTTTTCCTTGCCAATATCTCTCTTTTGCAAAGAGCTACGCATTGGAAAATTCAGGGCTATGTCGTGTAGATGATGGCCTAACAGGAGGCTTTAAAATTTTCTTTCTAGTGTCCTTCGTTTGGGAGAAAAATGCAAAGGTACAAGACAGCTTTTCCTTGCCAATATCTCTCTTTTGCAAAGAGCTACGCATTGGAAAATTCAGGGCTATGTCGTGTAGATGATGGCCTAACAGGAGGCTTTAAAATTTTCTTTCTAGTGACCTTCGTTTGGGAGAAAAATGCAAAGGTACAAGACAGCTATTCCTTGCCAATATCTCTCTTTTGCAAAGAGCTGCGCATTGGAAAATTCAGGGCTATGTCGTGTAGATGATGGCCTAACAGGAGGCTTTAAAATTTTCTTTCTAGTGTCCTTCGTTTGGGAGAAAAATGCAAAGGTACAAGACAGCTTTTCCTTGCCAATATCTCTCTTTTGCAAAGAGCTACGCATTGGAAAATTCAGGGCTATGTCGTGTAGATGATGGCCTAACAGGAGGCTTTAAAATTTTCTTTCTAGTGTCCTTCGTTTGGGAGAAAAATGCAATGGTACAAGACAGCTTTTCCTTGCCAATATCTCTCTTTTGCAAAGAGCTGCGCATTGGAAAATTCAGGGCTATGTCGTGTAGATGATGGCCTAACAGGAGGCTTTAAAATTTTCTTTCTAGTCTCCTTCGTTTGGGAGAAAAATGCAAAGGTACAAGACAGCTTTTCCTTGCCAATATCTCTCTTTTGCAAAGAGCTGCGCATTGGAAAATTCAGGGCTATGTCGTGTAGATGATGGCCTAACAGGAGGCTTTAAAATTTTCTTTCTAGTGTCCTTCGTTTGGGAGAAAAATGCAATGGTACAAGACAGCTTTTCCTTGCCAATATCTCTCTTTTGCAAAGAGCTGCGCATTGGAAAATTCAGGGCTATGTCGTGTAGATGATGGCCTAACAGGAGGCTTTAAAATGTTCTTTCTAGTGTCCTTCGTTTGGGAGAAAAATGCAATGGTACAAGACAGCTTTTCCTTGCCAATATCTCTCTTTTGCAAAGAGCTGCGCATTGGAAAATTCAGGGCTATGTCGTGTAGATGATGGCCTAACAGGAGGCTTTAAAATGTTCTTTCTAGTGTCCTTCGTTTGGGAGAAAAATGCAATGGTACAAGACAGCTTTTCCTTGCCAATATCTCTCTTTTGCAAAGAGCTGCGCATTGGAAAATTCAGGGCTATGTCGTGTAGATGATGGCCTAACAGGAGGCTTTAAAATTTTCTTTCTAGTGACCTTCGTTTGGGAGAAAAATGCAAAGGTACAAGACAGCTTTTCCTTGCCAATATCTCTCTTTTGCAAAGAGCTGCGCATTGGAAAATTCAGGGCTATGTCGTGTAGATGATGGCCTAACAGGAGGCTTTAAAATTTTCTTTCTAGTGTCCTTCGTTTGGGAGAAAAATGCAAAGGTACAAGACAGCTTTTCCTTGCCAATATCTCTCTTTTGCAAAGAGCTGCGCATTGGAAAATTCAGGGCTATGTCGTGTAGATGATGGCCTAACAGGAGGCTTTAAAATTTTCTTTCTAGTGTCCTTCGTTTGGGAGAAAAATGCAATGGTACAAGACAGCTTTTCCTTGCCAATATCTCTCTTTTGCAAAGAGCTGCGCATTGGAAAATTCAGGGCTATGTCGTGTAGATGATGGCCTAACAGGAGGCTTTAAAATTTTCTTTCTAGTGTCCTTCGTTTGGGAGAAAAATGCAATGGTACAAGACAGCTTTTCCTTGCCAATATCTCTCTTTTGCAAAGAGCTGCGCATTGGAAAATTCAGGGCTATGTCGTGTAGATGATGGCCTAACAGGAGGCTTTAAAATTTTCTTTCTAGTGACCTTCGTTTGGGAGAAAAATGCAAAGGTACAAGACAGCTTTTCCTTGCCAATATCTCTCTTTTGCAAAGAGCTGCGCATTGGAAAATTCAGGGCTATGTCGTGTAGATGATGGCCTAACAGGAGGCTTTAAAATGTTCTTTCTAGTGTCCTTCGTTTGGGAGAAAAATGCAATGGTACAAGACAGCTTTTCCTTGCCAATATCTCTCTTTTGCAAAGAGCTGCGCATTGGAAAATTCAGGGCTATGTCGTGTAGATGATGGCCTAACAGGAGGCTTTAAAATTTTCTTTCTAGTGTCCTTCGTTTGGGAGAAAAATGCAAAGGTACAAGACAGCTTTACCTTGCCAATATCTCTCTTTTGCAAAGAGCTACGCATTGGAAAATTCAGGGCTATGTCGTGTAGATGATGGCCTAACAGGAGGCTTTAAAATTTTCTTTCTAGTGACCTTCGTTTGGGAGAAAAATGCAAAGGTACAAGACAGCTTTTCCTTGCCAATATCTCTCTTTTGCAAAGAGCTGCGCATTGGAAAATTCAGGGCTATGTCGTGTAGATGATGGCCTAACAGGAGGCTTTAAAATTTTCTTTCTAGTGTCCTTCGTTTGGGAGAAAAATGCAAAGGTACAAGACAGCTTTTCCTTGCCAATATCTCTCTTTTGCAAAGAGCTACGCATTGGAAAATTCAGGGCTATGTCGTGTAGATGATGGCCTAACAGGAGGCTTTAAAATTTTCTTTCTAGTGTCCTTCGTTTGGGAGAAAAATGCAATGGTACAAGACAGCTTTTCCTTGCCAATATCTCTCTTTTGCAAAGAGCTGCGCATTGGAAAATTCAGGGCTATGTCGTGTAGATGATGGCCTAACAGAAGGCTTTAAAATTTTCTTTCTAGTGTCCTTCGTTTGGGAGAAAAATGCAAAGGTACAAGACAGCTTTTCCTTGCCAATATCTCTCTTTTGCAAAGAGCTACGCATTGGAAAATTCAGGGCTATGTCGTGTAGATGATGGCCTAACAGGAGGCTTTAAAATTTTCTTTCTAGTGACCTTCGTTTGGGAGAAAAATGCAAAGGTACAAGACAGCTTTTCCTTGCCAATATCTCTCTTTTGCAAAGAGCTGCGCATTGGAAAATTCAGGGCTATGTCGTGTAGACGATGGCCTAACAGGAGGCTTTAAAATTTTCTTTCTAGTGTCCTTCGTTTGGGAGAAAAATGCAAAGGTACAAGACAGCTTTTCCTTGCCAATATCTCTCTTTTGCAAAGAGCTACGCATTGGAAAATTCAGGGCTATGTCGTGTAGATGATGGTCTAACAGGAGGCTTTAAAATTTTCTTTCTAGTGTCCTTCGTTTGGGAGAAAAATGCAATGGTACAAGACAGCTTTTCCTTGCCAATATCTCTCTTTTGCAAAGAGCTGCGCATTGGAAAATTCAGGGCTATGTCGTGTAGATGATGGCCTAACAGGAGGCTTTAAAATGTTCTTTCTAGTGTCCTTCGTTTGGGAGAAAAATGCAAAGGTACAAGACAGCTTTTCCTTGCCAATATCTCTCTTTTGCAAAGAGCTGCGCATTGGAAAATTCAGGGCTATGTCGTGTAGATGATGGCCTAACAGGAGGCTTTAAAATTTTCTTTCTAGTGTCCTTCGTTTGGGAGAAAAATGCAATGGTACAAGACAGCTTTTCCTTGCCAATATCTCTCTTTTGCAAAGAGCTGCGCATTGGAAAATTCAGGGCTATGTCGTGTAGATGATGGCCTAACAGGAGGCTTTAAAATGTTCTTTCTAGTGTCCTTCGTTTGGGAGAAAAATGCAATGGTACAAGACAGCTTTTCCTTGCCAATATCTCTCTTTTGCAAAGAGCTGCGCATTGGAAAATTCAGGGCTATGTCGTGTAGATGATGGCCTAACAGGAGGCTTTAAAATGTTCTTTCTAGTGTCCTTCGTTTGGGAGAAAAATGCTATGGTACAAGACAGCTTTTCCTTGCCAATATCTCTCTTTTGCAAAGAGCTGCGCATTGGAAAATTCAGGGCTATGTCGTGTAGATGATGGCCTAACAGGAGGCTTTAAAATTTTCTTTCTAGTGTCCTTCGTTTGGGAGAAAAATGCAATGGTACAAGACAGCTTTTCCTTGCCAATATCTCTCTTTTGCAAAGAGCTGCGCATTGGAAAATTCAGGGCTATGTCGTGTAGATGATGGCCTAACAGGAGGCTTTAAAATTTTCTTTCTAGTGACCTTCGTTTGGGAGAAAAATGCAAAGGTACAAGACAGCTTTTCCTTGCCAATATCTCTCTTTTGCAAAGAGCTGCGCATTGGAAAATTCAGGGCTATGTCGTGTAGATGATGGCCTAACAGGAGGCTTTAAAATGTTCTTTCTAGTGTCCTTCGTTTGGGAGAAAAATGCAATGGTACAAGACAGCTTTTCCTTGCCAATATCTCTCTTTTGCAAAGAGCTGCGCATTGGAAAATTCAGGGCTATGTCGTGTAGATGATGGCCTAACAGGAGGCTTTAAAATGTTCTTTCTAGTGTCCTTCGTTTGGGAGAAAAATGCAATGGTACAAGACAGATTTTCCTTGCCAATATCTCTCTTTTGCAAAGAGCTGCGCATTGGAAAATTCAGGGCTATGTCGTGTAGATGATGGCCTAACAGGATGCTTTAAAATTTTCTTTCTAGTGTCCTTCGTTTGGGAGAAAAATGCAATGGTACAAGACAGCTTTTCCTTGCCAATATCTCTCTTTTGCAAAGAGCTGCGCATTGGAAAATTCAGGGCTATGTCGTGTAGATGATGGCCTAACAGGAGGCTTTAAAATTTTCTTTCTAGTGACCTTCGTTTGGGAGAAAAATGCAAAGGTACAAGACAGCTTTTCCTTGCCAATATCTCTCTTTTGCAAAGAGCTGCGCATTGGAAAATTCAGGGCTATGTCGTGTAGATGATGGCCTAACAGGAGGCTTTAAAATGTTCTTCCTAGTGTCCTTCGTTTGGGAGAAAAATGCAATGGTACAAGACAGCTTTTCCTTGCCAATATCTCTCTTTTGCAAAGAGCTGCGCATTGGAAAATTCAGGGCTATGTCGTGTAGATGATGGCCTAACAGGAGGCTTTAAAATTTTCTTTCTAGTGTCCTTCGTTTGGGAGAAAAATGCAAAAGTACAAGACAGCTTTTCCTTGCCAATATCTCTCTTTTGCAAAGAGCTACGCATTGGAAAATTCAGGGCTATGTCGTGTAGATGATGGCCTAACAGGAGGCTTTAAAATTTTCTTTCTAGTGACCTTCGTTTGGGAGAAAAATGCAAAGGTACAAGACAGCTTTTCCTTGCCAATATCTCTCTTTTGCAAAGAGCTGCGCATTGGAAAATTCAGGGCTATGTCGTGTAGATGATGGCCTAACAGGAGGCTTTAAAATTTTCTTTCTAGTGTCCTTCGTTTGGGAGAAAAATGCAAAGGTACAAGACAGATTTTCCTTGCCAATATCTCTCTTTTGCAAAGAGCTACGCATTGGAAAATTCAGGGCTATGTCGTGTAGATGATGGCCTAACAGGAGGCTTTAAAATTTTCTTTCTAGTGTCCTTCGTTTGGGAGAAAAATGCAAAGGTACAAGACAGCTTTTCCTTGCCAATATCTCTCTTTTGCAAAGAGCTACGCATTGGAAAATTCAGGGCTATGTCGTGTAGATGATGGCCTAACAGGAGGCTTTAAAATTTTCTTTCTAGTGACCTTCGTTTGGGAGAAAAATGCAAAGGTACAAGACAGCTTTTCCTTGCCAATATCTCTCTTTTGCAAAGAGCTGCGCATTGGAAAATTCAGGGCTATGTCGTGTAGATGATGGCCTAACAGGAGGCTTTAAAATTTTCTTTCTAGTGTCCTTCGTTTGGGAGAAAAATGCAAAGGTACAAGACAGCTTTTCCTTGCCAATATCTCTCTTTTGCAAAGAGCTACGCATTGGAAAATTCAGGGCTATGTCGTGTAGATGATGGCCTAACAGGAGGCTTTAAAATTTTCTTTCTAGTGACCTTCGTTTGGGAGAAAAATGCAAAGGTACAAGACAGCTATTCCTTGCCAATATCTCTCTTTTGCAAAGAGCTGCGCATTGGAAAATTCAGGGCTATGTCGTGTAGATGATGGCCTAACAGGAGGCTTTAAAATTTTCTTTCTAGTGTCCTTCGTTTGGGAGAAAAATGCAAAGGTACAAGACAGCTTTTCCTTGCCAATATCTCTCTTTTGCAAAGAGCTACGCATTGGAAAATTCAGGGCTATGTCGTGTAGATGATGGCCTAACAGGAGGCTTTAAAATTTTCTTTCTAGTGTCCTTCGTTTGGGAGAAAAATGCAATGGTACAAGACAGCTTTTCCTTGCCAATATCTCTCTTTTGCAAAGAGCTGCGCATTGGAAAATTCAGGGCTATGTCGTGTAGATGATGGCCTAACAGGAGGCTTTAAAATTTTCTTTCTAGTGTCCTTCGTTTGGGAGAAAAATGCAAAGGTACAAGACAGCTTTTCCTTGCCAATATCTCTCTTTTGCAAAGAGCTGCGCATTGGAAAATTCAGGGCTATGTCGTGTAGATGATGGCCTAACAGGAGGCTTTAAAATTTTCTTTCTAGTGTCCTTCGTTTGGGAGAAAAATGCAATGGTACAAGACAGCTTTTCCTTGCCAATATCTCTCTTTTGCAAAGAGCTGCGCATTGGAAAATTCAGGGCTATGTCGTGTAGATGATGGCCTAACAGGAGGCTTTAAAATGTTCTTTCTAGTGTCCTTCGTTTGGGAGAAAAATGCAATGGTACAAGACAGCTTTTCCTTGCCAATATCTCTCTTTTGCAAAGAGCTGCGCATTGGAAAATTCAGGGCTATGTCGTGTAGATGATGGCCTAACAGGAGGCTTTAAAATGTTCTTTCTAGTGTCCTTCGTTTGGGAGAAAAATGCAATGGTACAAGACAGCTTTTCCTTGCCAATATCTCTCTTTTGCAAAGAGCTGCGCATTGGAAAATTCAGGGCTATGTCGTGTAGATGATGGCCTAACAGGAGGCTTTAAAATTTTCTTTCTAGTGACCTTCGTTTGGGAGAAAAATGCAAAGGTACAAGACAGCTTTTCCTTGCCAATATCTCTCTTTTGCAAAGAGCTGCGCATTGGAAAATTCAGGGCTATGTCGTGTAGATGATGGCCTAACAGGAGGCTTTAAAATTTTCTTTCTAGTGTCCTTCGTTTGGGAGAAAAATGCAAAGGTACAAGACAGCTTTTCCTTGCCAATATCTCTCTTTTGCAAAGAGCTACGCATTGGAAAATTCAGGGCTATGTCGTGTAGATGATGGCCTAACAGGAGGCTTTAAAATTTTCTTTCTAGTGACCTTCGTTTGGGAGAAAAATGCAAAGGTACAAGACAGCTTTTCCTTGCCAATATCTCTCTTTTGCAAAGAGCTGCGCATTGGAAAATTCAGGGCTATGTCGTGTAGATGATGGCCTAACAGGAGGCTTTAAAATTTTCTTTCTAGTGTCCTTCGTTTGGGAGAAAAATGCAAAGGTACAAGACAGATTTTCCTTGCCAATATCTCTCTTTTGCAAAGAGCTACGCATTGGAAAATTCAGGGCTATGTCGTGTAGATGATGGCCTAACAGGAGGCTTTAAAATTTTCTTTCTAGTGTCCTTCGTTTGGGAGAAAAATGCAAAGGTACAAGACAGCTTTTCCTTGCCAATATCTCTCTTTTGCAAAGAGCTACGCATTGGAAAATTCAGGGCTATGTCGTGTAGATGATGGCCTAACAGGAGGCTTTAAAATTTTCTTTCTAGTGACCTTCGTTTGGGAGAAAAATGCAAAGGTACAAGACAGCTTTTCCTTGCCAATATCTCTCTTTTGCAAAGAGCTGCGCATTGGAAAATTCAGGGCTATGTCGTGTAGATGATGGCCTAACAGGAGGCTTTAAAATTTTCTTTCTAGTGTCCTTCGTTTGGGAGAAAAATGCAAAGGTACAAGACAGCTTTTCCTTGCCAATATCTCTCTTTTGCAAAGAGCTACGCATTGGAAAATTCAGGGCTATGTCGTGTAGATGATGGCCTAACAGGAGGCTTTAAAATTTTCTTTCTAGTGTCCTTCGTTTGGGAGAAAAATGCAAAGGTACAAGACAGCTTTTCCTTGCCAATATCTCTCTTTTGCAAAGAGCTACGCATTGGAAAATTCAGGGCTATGTCGTGTAGATGATGGCCTAACAGGAGGCTTTAAAATTTTCTTTCTAGTGACCTTCGTTTGGGAGAAAAATGCAAAGGTACAAGACAGCTATTCCTTGCCAATATCTCTCTTTTGCAAAGAGCTGCGCATTGGAAAATTCAGGGCTATGTCGTGTAGATGATGGCCTAACAGGAGGCTTTAAAATTTTCTTTCTAGTGTCCTTCGTTTGGGAGAAAAATGCAAAGGTACAAGACAGCTTTTCCTTGCCAATATCTCTCTTTTGCAAAGAGCTACGCATTGGAAAATTCAGGGCTATGTCGTGTAGATGATGGCCTAACAGGAGGCTTTAAAATTTTCTTTCTAGTGTCCTTCGTTTGGGAGAAAAATGCAATGGTACAAGACAGCTTTTCCTTGCCAATATCTCTCTTTTGCAAAGAGCTGCGCATTGGAAAATTCAGGGCTATGTCGTGTAGATGATGGCCTAACAGGAGGCTTTAAAATTTTCTTTCTAGTCTCCTTCGTTTGGGAGAAAAATGCAAAGGTACAAGACAGCTTTTCCTTGCCAATATCTCTCTTTTGCAAAGAGCTGCGCATTGGAAAATTCAGGGCTATGTCGTGTAGATGATGGCCTAACAGGAGGCTTTAAAATTTTCTTTCTAGTGTCCTTCGTTTGGGAGAAAAATGCAATGGTACAAGACAGCTTTTCCTTGCCAATATCTCTCTTTTGCAAAGAGCTGCGCATTGGAAAATTCAGGGCTATGTCGTGTAGATGATGGCCTAACAGGAGGCTTTAAAATGTTCTTTCTAGTGTCCTTCGTTTGGGAGAAAAATGCAATGGTACAAGACAGCTTTTCCTTGCCAATATCTCTCTTTTGCAAAGAGCTGCGCATTGGAAAATTCAGGGCTATGTCGTGTAGATGATGGCCTAACAGGAGGCTTTAAAATGTTCTTTCTAGTGTCCTTCGTTTGGGAGAAAAATGCAATGGTACAAGACAGCTTTTCCTTGCCAATATCTCTCTTTTGCAAAGAGCTGCGCATTGGAAAATTCAGGGCTATGTCGTGTAGATGATGGCCTAACAGGAGGCTTTAAAATTTTCTTTCTAGTGACCTTCGTTTGGGAGAAAAATGCAAAGGTACAAGACAGCTTTTCCTTGCCAATATCTCTCTTTTGCAAAGAGCTGCGCATTGGAAAATTCAGGGCTATGTCGTGTAGATGATGGCCTAACAGGAGGCTTTAAAATTTTCTTTCTAGTGTCCTTCGTTTGGGAGAAAAATGCAAAGGTACAAGACAGCTTTTCCTTGCCAATATCTCTCTTTTGCAAAGAGCTGCGCATTGGAAAATTCAGGGCTATGTCGTGTAGATGATGGCCTAACAGGAGGCTTTAAAATTTTCTTTCTAGTGTCCTTCGTTTGGGAGAAAAATGCAAAGGTACAAGACAGCTTTTCCTTGCCAATATCTCTCTTTTGCAAAGAGCTGCGCATTGGAAAATTCAGGGCTATGTCGTGTAGATGATGGCCTAACAGGAGGCTTTAAAATTTTCTTTCTAGTGTCCTTCGTTTGGGAGAAAAATGCAATGGTACAAGACAGCTTTTCCTTGCCAATATCTCTCTTTTGCAAAGAGCTGCGCATTGGAAAATTCAGGGCTATGTCGTGTAGATGATGGCCTAACAGGAGGCTTTAAAATTTTCTTTCTAGTGTCCTTCGTTTGGGAGAAAAATGCAAAGGTACAAGACAGCTTTTCCTTGCCAATATCTCTCTTTTGCAAAGAGCTACGCATTGGAAAATTCAGGGCTATATCGTGTAGATGATGGCCTAACAGGAGGCTTTAAAATTTTCTTTCTAGTGACCTTCGTTTGGGAGAAAAATGCAAAGGTACAAGACAGCATTTCCTTGCCAATATCTCTCTTTTGCAAAGAGCTGCGCATTGGAAAATTCAGGGCTATGTCGTGTAGATGATGGCCTAACAGGAGGCTTTAAAATTTTCTTTCTAGTGTCCTTCGTTTGGGAGAAAAATGCAAAGGTAAAAGACAGCTTTTCCTTGCCAATATCTCTCTTTTGCAAAGAGCTACGCATTGGAAAATTCAGAGCTATGTCGTGTAGATGATGGCCTAACAGGAGGCTTTAAAATTTTCTTTCTAGTGTCCTTCGTTTGGGAGAAAAATGCAATGGTACAAAACAGCTTTTCCTTGCCAATATCTCTCTTTTGCAAAGAGCTGCGCATTGGAAAATTCAGGGCTATGTCGTGTAGATGATGGCCTAACAGGAGGCTTTAAAATTTTCTTTCTAGTGTCCTTCGTTTGGGAGAAAAATGCAATGGTACAAGACAGCTTTTCCTTGCCAATATCTCTCTTTTGCAAAGAGCTGCGCATTGGAAAATTCAGGGCTATGTCGTGTAGATGATGGCCTAACAGGAGGCTTTAAAATTTTCTTTCTAGTGTCCTTCGTTTGGGAGAAAAATGCAATGGTACAAGACAGCTTTTCCTTGCCAATATCTCTCTTTTGCAAAGAGCTGCGCATTGGAAAATTCAGGGCTATGTCGTGTAGATGATGGCCTAACAGGAGGCTTTAAAATTTTCTTTCTAGTGTCCTTCGTTTGGGAGAAAAATGCAAAGGTACAAGACAGCTTTTCCTTGCCAATATCTGTCTTTTGCAAAGAGCTGCGCATTGGAAAATTCAGGGCTATGTCGTGTAGATAATGGCCTAACAGGAGGCTTTAAAATTTTCTTTCTAGTGTCCTTCGTTTGGGAGAAAAATGCAATGGTACAAGACAGCTTTTCCTTGCCAATATCTCTCTTTTGCAAAGAGCTGCACATTGGAAAATTCAGGGCTATGTCGTGTAGATGATGGCCTAACAGGAGGCTTTAAAATTTTCTTTCTAGTGACCTTCGTTTGGGAGAAAAATGCAAAGGTACAAGACAGCTTTTCCTTGCCAATATCTCTCTTTTGCAAAGAGCTGCGCATTGGAAAATTCAGGGCTATGTCGTGTAGATGATGGCCTAACAGGAGGCTTTAACATTTTCTTTCTAGTGTCCTTCGTTTGGGAGAAAAATGCAATGGTACAAGACAGCTTTTCCTTGCCAATATCTCTCTTTTGCAAAGAGCTGCGCATTGGAAAATTCAGGGCTATGTCGTGTAGATGATGGCCTAACAGGGGGCTTTAAAATTTTCTTTCTAGTGACCTTCGTTTGGGAGAAAAATGCAAAGGTACAAGACAGCTTTTCCTTGCCAATATCTCTCTTTTGCAAAGAGCTGCGCATTGGAAAATTCATTGCTATGTCGTGTAGATGATGGCCTAACAGGAGGCTTTAAAATTTTCTTTCTAGTGTCCTTCGTTTGGGAGAAAAATGCAATGGTACAAGACAGCTTTTCCTTGCCAATATCTCTCTTTTGCAAAGAGCTGCGCATTGGAAAATTCAGGGCTATGTCGTGTAGATGATGGCCTAACAGGAGGCTTTAAAATTTTCTTTCTAGTGTCCTTCGTTTGGGAGAAAAATGCAAAGGTACAAGACAGCTTTTCCTTGCCAATATCTCTCTTTTGCAAAGAGCTACGCATTGGAAAATTCAGGGCTATGTCGTGTAGATGATGGCCTAACAGGAGGCTTTAAAATTTTCTTTCTAGTGACCTTCGTTTGGGAGAAAAATGCAAAGGTACAAGACAGCTTTTCCTTGCCAATATCTCTCTTTTGCAAAGAGCTGCGCATTGGAAAATTCAGGGCTATGTCGTGTAGATGATGGCCTAACAGGAGGCTTTAAAATTTTCTTTCTAGTGTCCTTCGTTTGGGAGAAAAATGCAAAGGTACAAGACAGATTTTCCTTGCCAATATCTCTCTTTTGCAAAGAGCTACGCATTGGAAAATTCAGGGCTATGTCGTGTAGATGATGGCCTAACAGGAGGCTTTAAAATTTTCTTTCTAGTGTCCTTCGTTTGGGAGAAAAATGCAAAGGTACAAGACAGCTTTTCCTTGCCAATATCTCTCTTTTGCAAAGAGCTACGCATTGGAAAATTCAGGGCTATGTCGTGTAGATGATGGCCTAACAGGAGGCTTTAAAATTTTCTTTCTAGTGACCTTCGTTTGGGAGAAAAATGCAAAGGTACAAGACAGCTTTTCCTTGCCAATATCTCTCTTTTGCAAAGAGCTGCGCATTGGAAAATTCAGGGCTATGTCGTGTAGATGATGGCCTAACAGGAGGCTTTAAAATTTTCTTTCTAGTGTCCTTCGTTTGGGAGAAAAATGCAAAGGTACAAGACAGCTTTTCCTTGCCAATATCTCTCTTTTGCAAAGAGCTACGCATTGGAAAATTCAGGGCTATGTCGTGTAGATGATGGCCTAACAGGAGGCTTTAAAATTTTCTTTCTAGTGTCCTTCGTTTGGGAGAAAAATGCAAAGGTACAAGACAGCTTTTCCTTGCCAATATCTCTCTTTTGCAAAGAGCTACGCATTGGAAAATTCAGGGCTATGTCGTGTAGATGATGGCCTAACAGGAGGCTTTAAAATTTTCTTTCTAGTGACCTTCGTTTGGGAGAAAAATGCAAAGGTACAAGACAGCTATTCCTTGCCAATATCTCTCTTTTGCAAAGAGCTGCGCATTGGAAAATTCAGGGCTATGTCGTGTAGATGATGGCCTAACAGGAGGCTTTAAAATTTTCTTTCTAGTGTCCTTCGTTTGGGAGAAAAATGCAAAGGTACAAGACAGCTTTTCCTTGCCAATATCTCTCTTTTGCAAAGAGCTACGCATTGGAAAATTCAGGGCTATGTCGTGTAGATGATGGCCTAACAGGAGGCTTTAAAATTTTCTTTCTAGTGTCCTTCGTTTGGGAGAAAAATGCAATGGTACAAGACAGCTTTTCCTTGCCAATATCTCTCTTTTGCAAAGAGCTGCGCATTGGAAAATTCAGGGCTATGTCGTGTAGATGATGGCCTAACAGGAGGCTTTAAAATTTTCTTTCTAGTCTCCTTCGTTTGGGAGAAAAATGCAAAGGTACAAGACAGCTTTTCCTTGCCAATATCTCTCTTTTGCAAAGAGCTGCGCATTGGAAAATTCAGGGCTATGTCGTGTAGATGATGGCCTAACAGGAGGCTTTAAAATTTTCTTTCTAGTGTCCTTCGTTTGGGAGAAAAATGCAATGGTACAAGACAGCTTTTCCTTGCCAATATCTCTCTTTTGCAAAGAGCTGCGCATTGGAAAATTCAGGGCTATGTCGTGTAGATGATGGCCTAACAGGAGGCTTTAAAATGTTCTTTCTAGTGTCCTTCGTTTGGGAGAAAAATGCAATGGTACAAGACAGCTTTTCCTTGCCAATATCTCTCTTTTGCAAAGAGCTGCGCATTGGAAAATTCAGGGCTATGTCGTGTAGATGATGGCCTAACAGGAGGCTTTAAAATGTTCTTTCTAGTGTCCTTCGTTTGGGAGAAAAATGCAATGGTACAAGACAGCTTTTCCTTGCCAATATCTCTCTTTTGCAAAGAGCTGCGCATTGGAAAATTCAGGGCTATGTCGTGTAGATGATGGCCTAACAGGAGGCTTTAAAATTTTCTTTCTAGTGACCTTCGTTTGGGAGAAAAATGCAAAGGTACAAGACAGCTTTTCCTTGCCAATATCTCTCTTTTGCAAAGAGCTGCGCATTGGAAAATTCAGGGCTATGTCGTGTAGATGATGGCCTAACAGGAGGCTTTAAAATTTTCTTTCTAGTGTCCTTCGTTTGGGAGAAAAATGCAAAGGTACAAGACAGCTTTTCCTTGCCAATATCTCTCTTTTGCAAAGAGCTGCGCATTGGAAAATTCAGGGCTATGTCGTGTAGATGATGGCCTAACAGGAGGCTTTAAAATTTTCTTTCTAGTGTCCTTCGTTTGGGAGAAAAATGCAAAGGTACAAGACAGCTTTTCCTTGCCAATATCTCTCTTTTGCAAAGAGCTGCGCATTGGAAAATTCAGGGCTATGTCGTGTAGATGATGGCCTAACAGGAGGCTTTAAAATTTTCTTTCTAGTGTCCTTCGTTTGGGAGAAAAATGCAATGGTACAAGACAGCTTTTCCTTGCCAATATCTCTCTTTTGCAAAGAGCTGCGCATTGGAAAATTCAGGGCTATGTCGTGTAGATGATGGCCTAACAGGAGGCTTTAAAATTTTCTTTCTAGTGTCCTTCGTTTGGGAGAAAAATGCAAAGGTACAAGACAGCTTTTCCTTGCCAATATCTCTCTTTTGCAAAGAGCTACGCATTGGAAAATTCAGGGCTATATCGTGTAGATGATGGCCTAACAGGAGGCTTTAAAATTTTCTTTCTAGTGACCTTCGTTTGGGAGAAAAATGCAAAGGTACAAGACAGCATTTCCTTGCCAATATCTCTCTTTTGCAAAGAGCTGCGCATTGGAAAATTCAGGGCTATGTCGTGTAGATGATGGCCTAACAGGAGGCTTTAAAATTTTCTTTCTAGTGTCCTTCGTTTGGGAGAAAAATGCAAAGGTAAAAGACAGCTTTTCCTTGCCAATATCTCTCTTTTGCAAAGAGCTACGCATTGGAAAATTCAGAGCTATGTCGTGTAGATGATGGCCTAACAGGAGGCTTTAAAATTTTCTTTCTAGTGTCCTTCGTTTGGGAGAAAAATGCAATGGTACAAAACAGCTTTTCCTTGCCAATATCTCTCTTTTGCAAAGAGCTGCGCATTGGAAAATTCAGGGCTATGTCGTGTAGATGATGGCCTAACAGGAGGCTTTAAAATTTTCTTTCTAGTGTCCTTCGTTTGGGAGAAAAATGCAATGGTACAAGACAGCTTTTCCTTGCCAATATCTCTCTTTTGCAAAGAGCTGCGCATTGGAAAATTCAGGGCTATGTCGTGTAGATGATGGCCTAACAGGAGGCTTTAAAATTTTCTTTCTAGTGTCCTTCGTTTGGGAGAAAAATGCAATGGTACAAGACAGCTTTTCCTTGCCAATATCTCTCTTTTGCAAAGAGCTGCGCATTGGAAAATTCAGGGCTATGTCGTGTAGATGATGGCCTAACAGGAGGCTTTAAAATTTTCTTTCTAGTGTCCTTCGTTTGGGAGAAAAATGCAAAGGTACAAGACAGCTTTTCCTTGCCAATATCTGTCTTTTGCAAAGAGCTGCGCATTGGAAAATTCAGGGCTATGTCGTGTAGATAATGGCCTAACAGGAGGCTTTAAAATTTTCTTTCTAGTGTCCTTCGTTTGGGAGAAAAATGCAATGGTACAAGACAGCTTTTCCTTGCCAATATCTCTCTTTTGCAAAGAGCTGCACATTGGAAAATTCAGGGCTATGTCGTGTAGATGATGGCCTAACAGGAGGCTTTAAAATTTTCTTTCTAGTGACCTTCGTTTGGGAGAAAAATGCAAAGGTACAAGACAGCTTTTCCTTGCCAATATCTCTCTTTTGCAAAGAGCTGCGCATTGGAAAATTCAGGGCTATGTCGTGTAGATGATGGCCTAACAGGAGGCTTTAACATTTTCTTTCTAGTGTCCTTCGTTTGGGAGAAAAATGCAATGGTACAAGACAGCTTTTCCTTGCCAATATCTCTCTTTTGCAAAGAGCTGCGCATTGGAAAATTCAGGGCTATGTCGTGTAGATGATGGCCTAACAGGGGGCTTTAAAATTTTCTTTCTAGTGACCTTCGTTTGGGAGAAAAATGCAAAGGTACAAGACAGCTTTTCCTTGCCAATATCTCTCTTTTGCAAAGAGCTGCGCATTGGAAAATTCATTGCTATGTCGTGTAGATGATGGCCTAACAGGAGGCTTTAAAATTTTCTTTCTAGTGTCCTTCGTTTGGGAGAAAAATGCAATGGTACAAGACAGCTATTCCTTGCCAATATCTCTCTTTTGCAAAGAGCTGCGCATTGGAAAATTCAGGGCTATGTCGTGTAGATGATGGCCTAACAGGAGGCTTTAAAATTTTCTTTCTAGTGTCCTTCGTTTGGGAGAAAAATGCAAAGGTACAAGACAGCTTTTCCTTGCCAATATCTCTCTTTTGCAAAGAGCTACGCATTGGAAAATTCAGAGCTATGTCGTGTAGATGATGGCCTAACAGGAGGCTTTAAAATTTTCTTTCTAGTGTCCTTCGTTTGGGAGAAAAATGCAATGGTACAAAACAGCTTTTCCTTGCCAATATCTCTCTTTTGCAAAGAGCTGCGCATTGGAAAATTCAGGGCTATGTCGTGTAGATGATGGCCTAACAGGAGGCTTTAAAATTTTCTTTCTAGTGTCCTTCGTTTGGGAGAAAAATGCAAAGGTACAAGACAGCTTTTCCTTGCCAATATCTCTCTTTTGCAAAGAGCTGCGCATTGGAAAATTCAGGGCTATGTCGTGTAGATGATGGCCTAACAGGAGGCTTTAAAATTTTCTTTCTAGTGTCCTTCGTTTGGGAGAAAAATGCAATGGTACAAGACAGCTTTTCCTTGCCAATATCTCTCTTTTGCAAAGAGCTGCGCATTGGAAAATTCAGGGCTATGTCGTGTAGATGATGGCCTAACAGGAGGCTTTAAAATTTTCTTTCTAGTGTCCTTCGTTTGGGAGAAAAATGCAAAGGTACAAGACAGCTTTTCCTTGCCAATATCTCTCTTTTGCAAAGAGCTGCGCATTGGAAAATTCAGGGCTATGTCGTGTAGATGATGGCCTAACAGGAGGCTTTAACATTTTCTTTCTAGTGTCCTTCGTTTGGGAGAAAAATGCAATGGTACAAGACAGCTTTTCCTTGCCAATATCTCTCTTTTGCAAAGAGCTGCGCATTGGAAAATTCAGGGCTATGTCGTGTAGATGATGGCCTAACAGGGGGCTTTAAAATTTTCTTTCTAGTGACCTTCGTTTGGGAGAAAAATGCAAAGGTACAAGACAGCTTTTCCTTGCCAATATCTCTCTTTTGCAAAGAGCTGCGCATTGGAAAATTCAGGGCTATGTCGTGTAGATGATGGCCTAACAGGAGGCTTTAAAATTTTCTTTCTAGTGTCCTTCGTTTGGGAGAAAAATGCAATGGTACAAGACAGCTTTTCCTTGCCAATATCTCTTTTTTGCAAAGAGCTGCGCATTGGAAAATTCAGGGCTATGTCGTGTAGCTGATGGCCTAACAGGAGGCTTTAAAATGTTCTTTCTAGTGTCCTTCGTTTGGGAGAAAAATGCAAAGGTACAAGACAGCTTTTCCTTGCCAATATCTCTCTTTTGCAAAGAGCTGCGCATTGGAAAATTCAGGGCTATGTCGTGTAGATGATGGCCTAACAGGAGGCTTTCAAATTTTCTTTCTAGTGTCCTTCGTTTGGGAGAAAAATGCAAAGGTACAAGACAGCTTTTCCTTGCAAATATCTCTCTTTTGCAAAGAGCTACGCATTGGAAAATTCAGGGCTATGTCGTGTAGATGATGGCCTAACAGCAGGCTTTAAAATGTTCTTTCTAGTGTCCTTCGTTTGGGAGAAAAATGCAATGGTACAAGACAGCTTTTCCTTGCCAATATCTCTCTTTTGCAAAGAGCTGCGCATTGGAAAATTCAGGGCTATGTCGTGTAGATGATGGCCTAACAGGGGGCTTTAAAATTTTCTTTCTAGTGACCTTCGTTTGGGAGAAAAATGCAAAGGTACAAGACAGCTTTTCCTTGCAAATATCTCTCTTTTGCAAAGAGCTGCGCATTGGAAAATTCAGGGCTATGTCGTGTAGATGATGGCCTAACAGGAGGCTTTAACATTTTCTTTCTAGTGTCCTTCGTTTGGGAGAAAAATGCAATGGTACAAGACAGCTTTTCCTTGCCAATATCTCTCTTTTGCAAAGAGCTGCGCATTGGAAAATTCAGGGCTATGTCGTGTAGATGATGGCCTAACAGGAGGCTTTAAAATTTTCTTTCTAGTGTCCTTCGTTTGGGAGAAAAATGCAAAGGTACAAGACAGCTTTTCCTTGCCAATATCTCTCTTTTGCAAAGAGCTGCGCATTGGAAAATTCAGGGCTATGTCGTGTAGATGATGGCCTAACAGGAGGCTTTAAAATGTTCTTTCTAGTGTCCTTCGTTTGGGAGAAAAATGCAATGGTACAATACAGCTTTTCCTTGCCAATATCTCTCTTTTGCAAAGAGCTGCGCATTGGAAAATTCAGGGCTATGTCGTGTAGATGATGGCCTAACAGGAGGCTTTAAAATTTTCTTTCTAGTGACCTTCGTTTGGGAGAAAAATGCAAAGGTACAAGACAGCTTTTCCTTGCCAATATCTCTCTTTTGCAAATTGCTGCGCATTGGAAAATTCAGGGCTATGTCGTGTAGATGATGGCCTAACAGGAGGCTTTAACATTTTCTTTCTAGTGTCCTTCGTTTGGGAGAAAAATGCAATGGTACAAGACAGCTTTTCCTTGCCAATATCTCTCTTTTGCAAAGAGCTGCGCATTGGAAAATTCAGGGCTATGTCGTGTAGATGATGGCCTAACAGGAGGCTTTAAAATGTTCTTCCTAGTGTCCTTCGTTTGGGAGAAAAATGCAATGGTACAAGACAGCTTTTCCTTGCCAATATCTCTCTTTTGCAAATTGCTGCGCATTGGAAAATTCAGGGCTATGTCGTGTAGATGATGGCCTAACAGGAGGCTTTAACATTTTCTTTCTAGTGTCCTTCGTTTGGGAGAAAAATGCAATGGTACAAGACAGCTTTTCCTTGCCAATATCTCTCTTTTGCAAAGAGCTGCGCATTGGAAAATTCAGGGCTATGTCGTGTAGATGATGGCCTAACAGGAGGCTTTAAAATGTTCTTCCTAGTGTCCTTCGTTTGGGAGAAAAATGCAATGGTACAAGACAGCTTTTCCTTGCCAATATCTCTCTTTTGCAAAGAGCTGCGCATTGGAAAATTCAGGGCTATGTCGTGTAGATGATGGCCTAACAGGAGGCTTTAAAATTTTCTTTCTAGTGTCCTTCGTTTGGGAGAAAAATGCAAAAGTACAAGACAGCTTTTCCTTGCCAATATCTCTCTTTTGCAAAGAGCTACGCATTGGAAAATTCAGGGCTATGTCGTGTAGATGATGGCCTAACAGGAGGCTTTAAAATTTTCTTTCTAGTGACCTTCGTTTGGGAGAAAAATGCAAAGGTACAAGACAGCTTTTCCTTGCCAATATCTCTCTTTTGCAAAGAGCTGCGCATTGGAAAATTCAGGGCTATGTCGTGTAGATGATGGCCTAACAGGAGGCTTTAAAATTTTCTTTCTAGTGTCCTTCGTTTGGGAGAAAAATGCAAAGGTACAAGACAGATTTTCCTTGCCAATATCTCTCTTTTGCAAAGAGCTACGCATTGGAAAATTCAGGGCTATGTCGTGTAGATGATGGCCTAACAGGAGGCTTTAAAATTTTCTTTCTAGTGTCCTTCGTTTGGGAGAAAAATGCAAAGGTACAAGACAGCTTTTCCTTGCCAATATCTCTCTTTTGCAAAGAGCTACGCATTGGAAAATTCAGGGCTATGTCGTGTAGATGATGGCCTAACAGGAGGCTTTAAAATTTTCTTTCTAGTGACCTTCGTTTGGGAGAAAAATGCAAAGGTACAAGACAGCTTTTCCTTGCCAATATCTCTCTTTTGCAAAGAGCTGCGCATTGGAAAATTCAGGGCTATGTCGTGTAGATGATGGCCTAACAGGAGGCTTTAAAATTTTCTTTCTAGTGTCCTTCGTTTGGGAGAAAAATGCAAAGGTACAAGACAGCTTTTCCTTGCCAATATCTCTCTTTTGCAAAGAGCTACGCATTGGAAAATTCAGGGCTATGTCGTGTAGATGATGGCCTAACAGGAGGCTTTAAAATTTTCTTTCTAGTGACCTTCGTTTGGGAGAAAAATGCAAAGGTACAAGACAGCTATTCCTTGCCAATATCTCTCTTTTGCAAAGAGCTGCGCATTGGAAAATTCAGGGCTATGTCGTGTAGATGATGGCCTAACAGGAGGCTTTAAAATTTTCTTTCTAGTGTCCTTCGTTTGGGAGAAAAATGCAAAGGTACAAGACAGCTTTTCCTTGCCAATATCTCTCTTTTGCAAAGAGCTACGCATTGGAAAATTCAGGGCTATGTCGTGTAGATGATGGCCTAACAGGAGGCTTTAAAATTTTCTTTCTAGTGTCCTTCGTTTGGGAGAAAAATGCAATGGTACAAGACAGCTTTTCCTTGCCAATATCTCTCTTTTGCAAAGAGCTGCGCATTGGAAAATTCAGGGCTATGTCGTGTAGATGATGGCCTAACAGGAGGCTTTAAAATTTTCTTTCTAGTGTCCTTCGTTTGGGAGAAAAATGCAAAGGTACAAGACAGCTTTTCCTTGCCAATATCTCTCTTTTGCAAAGAGCTGCGCATTGGAAAATTCAGGGCTATGTCGTGTAGATGATGGCCTAACAGGAGGCTTTAAAATTTTCTTTCTAGTGTCCTTCGTTTGGGAGAAAAATGCAATGGTACAAGACAGCTTTTCCTTGCCAATATCTCTCTTTTGCAAAGAGCTGCGCATTGGAAAATTCAGGGCTATGTCGTGTAGATGATGGCCTAACAGGAGGCTTTAAAATTTTCTTTCTAGTGACCTTCGTTTGGGAGAAAAATGCAAAGGTACAAGACAGCTTTTCCTTGCCAATATCTCTCTTTTGCAAAGAGCTGCGCATTGGAAAATTCAGGGCTATGTCGTGTAGATGATGGCCTAACAGGAGGCTTTAAAATTTTCTTTCTAGTGTCCTTCGTTTGGGAGAAAAATGCAAAGGTACAAGACAGCTTTTCCTTGCCAATATCTCTCTTTTGCAAAGAGCTGCGCATTGGAAAATTCAGGGCTATGTCGTGTAGATGATGGCCTAACAGGAGGCTTTAAAATTTTCTTTCTAGTGTCCTTCGTTTGGGAGAAAAATGCAAAGGTACAAGACAGCTTTTCCTTGCCAATATCTCTCTTTTGCAAAGAGCTGCGCATTGGAAAATTCAGGGCTATGTCGTGTAGATGATGGCCTAACAGGAGGCTTTAAAATTTTCTTTCTAGTGTCCTTCGTTTGGGAGAAAAATGCAATGGTACAAGACAGCTTTTCCTTGCCAATATCTCTCTTTTGCAAAGAGCTGCGCATTGGAAAATTCAGGGCTATGTCGTGTAGATGATGGCCTAACAGGAGGCTTTAAAATTTTCTTTCTAGTGTCCTTCGTTTGGGAGAAAAATGCAAAGGTACAAGACAGCTTTTCCTTGCCAATATCTCTCTTTTGCAAAGAGCCGCGCATTGGAAAATTCAGGGCTATGTCGTGTAGATGATGGCCTAACAGGAGGCTTTAAAATTTTCTTTCTAGTGTCCTTCGTTTGGGAGAAAAATGCAATGGTACAAGACAGCTTTTCCTTGCCAATATCTCTCTTTTGCAAAGAGCTGCGCATTGGAAAATTCAGGGCTATGTCGTGTAGATGATGGCCTAACAGGAGGCTTTAAAATTTTCTTTCTAGTGACCTTCGTTTGGGAGAAAAATGCAAAGGTACAAGACAGCTTTTCCTTGCCAATATCTCTCTTTTGCAAAGAGCTGCGCATTGGAAAATTCAGGGCTATGTCGTGTAGATGATGGCCTAACAGGAGGCTTTAAAATTTTCTTTCTAGTGTCCTTCGTTTGGGAGAAAAATGCAAAGGTACAAGACAGCTTTTCCTTGCCAATATCTCTCTTTTGCAAAGAGCTGCGCATTGGAAAATTCAGGGCTATGTCGTGTAGATGATGGCCTAACAGGAGGCTTTAAAATTTTCTTTCTAGTGTCCTTCGTTTGGGAGAAAAATGCAATGGTACAAGACAGCTTTTCCTTGCCAATATCTCTCTTTTGCAAAGAGCTGCGCATTGGAAAATTCAGGGCTATGTCGTGTAGATGATGGCCTAACAGGAGGCTTTAAAATTTTCTTTCTAGTGACCTTCGTTTGGGAGAAAAATGCAAAGGTACAAGACAGCTTTTCCTTGCCAATATCTCTCTTTTGCAAAGAGCTGCGCATTGGAAAATTCAGGGCTATGTCGTGTAGATGATGGCCTAACAGGAGGCTTTAAAATTTTCTTTCTAGTGTCCTTCGTTTGGGAGAAAAATGCAAAGGTACAAGACAGCTTTTCCTTGCCAATATCTCTCTTTTGCAAAGAGCTGCGCATTGGAAAATTCAGGGCTATGTCGTGTAGATGATGGCCTAACAGGAGGCTTTAAAATTTTCTTTCTAGTGTCCTTCGTTTGGGAGAAAAATGCAAAGGTACAAGACAGCTTTTCCTTGCCAATATCTCTCTTTTGCAAAGAGCTGCGCATTGGAAAATTCAGGGCTATGTCGTGTAGATGATGGCCTAACAGGAGGCTTTAAAATTTTCTTTCTAGTGTCCTTCGTTTGGGAGAAAAATGCAATGGTACAAGACAGCTTTTCCTTGCCAATATCTCTCTTTTGCAAAGAGCTGCGCATTGGAAAATTCAGGGCTATGTCGTGTAGATGATGGCCTAACAGGAGGCTTTAAAATTTTCTTTCTAGTGTCCTTCGTTTGGGAGAAAAATGCAAAGGTACAAGACAGCTTTTCCTTGCCAATATCTCTCTTTTGCAAAGAGCCGCGCATTGGAAAATTCAGGGCTATGTCGTGTAGATGATGGCCTAACAGGAGGCTTTAAAATTTTCTTTCTAGTGTCCTTCGTTTGGGAGAAAAATGCAATGGTACAAGACAGCTTTTCCTTGCCAATATCTCTCTTTTGCAAAGAGCTGCGCATTGGAAAATTCAGGGCTATGTCGTGTAGATGATGGCCTAACAGGAGGCTTTAAAATTTTCTTTCTAGTGACCTTCGTTTGGGAGAAAAATGCAAAGGTACAAGACAGCTTTTCCTTGCCAATATCTCTCTTTTGCAAAGAGCTGCGCATTGGAAAATTCAGGGCTATGTCGTGTAGATGATGGCCTAACAGGAGGCTTTAAAATTTTCTTTCTAGTGTCCTTCGTTTGGGAGAAAAATGCAAAGGTACAAGACAGCTTTTCCTTGCCAATATCTCTCTTTTGCAAAGAGCTGCGCATTGGAAAATTCAGGGCTATGTCGTGTAGATGATGGCCTAACAGGAGGCTTTAAAATTTTCTTTCTAGTGTCCTTCGTTTGGGAGAAAAATGCAAAGGTACAAGACAGCTTTTCCTTGCCAATATCTCTCTTTTGCAAAGAGCTGCGCATTGGAAAATTCAGGGCTATGTCGTGTAGATGATGGCCTAACAGGAGGCTTTAAAATTTTCTTTCTAGTGTCCTTCGTTTGGGAGAAAAATGCAATGGTACAAGACAGCTTTTCCTTGCCAATATCTCTCTTTTGCAAAGAGCTGCGCATTGGAAAATTCAGGGCTATGTCGTGTAGATGATGGCCTAACAGGAGGCTTTAAAATTTTCTTTCTAGTGTCCTTCGTTTGGGAGAAAAATGCAAAGGTACAAGACAGCTTTTCCTTGCCAATATCTCTCTTTTGCAAAGAGCTACGCATTGGAAAATTCAGGGCTATATCGTGTAGATGATGGCCTAACAGGAGGCTTTAAAATTTTCTTTCTAGTGACCTTCGTTTGGGAGAAAAATGCAAAGGTACAAGACAGCATTTCCTTGCCAATATCTCTCTTTTGCAAAGAGCTGCGCATTGGAAAATTCATGGCTATGTCGTGTAGATGATGGCCTAACAGGAGGCTTTAAAATTTTCTTTCTAGTGTCCTTCGTTTGGGAGAAAAATGCAAAGGTAAAAGACAGCTTTTCCTTGCCAATATCTCTCTTTTGCAAAGAGCTACGCATTGGAAAATTCAGAGCTATGTCGTGTAGATGATGGCCTAACAGGAGGCTTTAAAATTTTCTTTCTAGTGTCCTTCGTTTGGGAGAAAAATGCAATGGTACAAAACAGCTTTTCCTTGCCAATATCTCTCTTTTGCAAAGAGCTGCGCATTGGAAAATTCAGGGCTATGTCGTGTAGATGATGGCCTAACAGGAGGCTTTAAAATTTTCTTTCTAGTGTCCTTCGTTTGGGAGAAAAATGCAATGGTACAAGACAGCTTTTCCTTGCCAATATCTCTCTTTTGCAAAGAGCTGCGCATTGGAAAATTCAGGGCTATGTCGTGTAGATGATGGCCTAACAGGAGGCTTTAAAATTTTCTTTCTAGTGTCCTTCGTTTGGGAGAAAAATGCAATGGTACAAGACAGCTTTTCCTTGCCAATATCTCTCTTTTGCAAAGAGCTGCGCATTGGAAAATTCAGGGCTATGTCGTGTAGATGATGGCCTAACAGGAGGCTTTAAAATTTTCTTTCTAGTGTCCTTCGTTTGGGAGAAAAATGCAAAGGTACAAGACAGCTTTTCCTTGCCAATATCTGTCTTTTGCAAAGAGCTGCGCATTGGAAAATTCAGGGCTATGTCGTGTAGATAATGGCCTAACAGGAGGCTTTAAAATTTTCTTTCTAGTGTCCTTCGTTTGGGAGAAAAATGCAATGGTACAAGACAGCTTTTCCTTGCCAATATCTCTCTTTTGCAAAGAGCTGCACATTGGAAAATTCAGGGCTATGTCGTGTAGATGATGGCCTAACAGGAGGCTTTAAAATTTTCTTTCTAGTGACCTTCGTTTGGGAGAAAAATGCAAAGGTACAAGACAGCTTTTCCTTGCCAATATCTCTCTTTTGCAAAGAGCTGCGCATTGGAAAATTCAGGGCTATGTCGTGTAGATGATGGCCTAACAGGAGGCTTTAACATTTTCTTTCTAGTGTCCTTCGTTTGGGAGAAAAATGCAATGGTACAAGACAGCTTTTCCTTGCCAATATCTCTCTTTTGCAAAGAGCTGCGCATTGGAAAATTCAGGGCTATGTCGTGTAGATGATGGCCTAACAGGGGGCTTTAAAATTTTCTTTCTAGTGACCTTCGTTTGGGAGAAAAATGCAAAGGTACAAGACAGCTTTTCCTTGCCAATATCTCTCTTTTGCAAAGAGCTGCGCATTGGAAAATTCAGGGCTATGTCGTGTAGATGATGGCCTAACAGGAGGCTTTAAAATTTTCTTTCTAGTGTCCTTCGTTTGGGAGAAAAATGCAATGGTACAAGACAGCTATTCCTTGCCAATATCTCTCTTTTGCAAAGAGCTGCGCATTGGAAAATTCAGGGCTATGTCGTGTAGATGATGGCCTAACAGGAGGCTTTAAAATTTTCTTTCTAGTGTCCTTCGTTTGGGAGAAAAATGCAAAGGTACAAGACAGCTTTTCCTTGCCAATATCTCTCTTTTGCAAAGAGCTACGCATTGGAAAATTCAGAGCTATGTCGTGTAGATGATGGCCTAACAGGAGGCTTTAAAATTTTCTTTCTAGTGTCCTTCGTTTGGGAGAAAAATGCAATGGTACAAAACAGCTTTTCCTTGCCAATATCTCTCTTTTGCAAAGAGCTGCGCATTGGAAAATTCAGGGCTATGTCGTGTAGATGATGGCCTAACAGGAGGCTTTAAAATTTTCTTTCTAGTGTCCTTCGTTTGGGAGAAAAATGCAAAGGTACAAGACAGCTTTTCCTTGCCAATATCTCTCTTTTGCAAAGAGCTGCGCATTGGAAAATTCAGGGCTATGTCGTGTAGATGATGGCCTAACAGGAGGCTTTAAAATTTTCTTTCTAGTGTCCTTCGTTTGGGAGAAAAATGCAATGGTACAAGACAGCTTTTCCTTGCCAATATCTCTCTTTTGCAAAGAGCTGCTCATTGGAAAATTCAGGGCTATGTCGTGTAGATGATGGCCTAACAGGAGGCTTTAAAATTTTCTTTCTAGTGTCCTTCGTTTGGGAGAAAAATGCAAAGGTACAAGACAGCTTTTCCTTGCCAATATCTCTCTTTTGCAAAGAGCTGCGCATTGGAAAATTCAGGGCTATGTCGTGTAGATGATGGCCTAACAGGAGGCTTTAACATTTTCTTTCTAGTGTCCTTCGTTTGGGAGAAAAATGCAATGGTACAAGACAGCTTTTCCTTGCCAATATCTCTCTTTTGCAAAGAGCTGCGCATTGGAAAATTCAGGGCTATGTCGTGTAGATGATGGCCTAACAGGGGGCTTTAAAATTTTCTTTCTAGTGACCTTCGTTTGGGAGAAAAATGCAAAGGTACAAGACAGCTTTTCCTTGCCAATATCTCTCTTTTGCAAAGAGCTGCGCATTGGAAAATTCAGGGCTATGTCGTGTAGATGATGGCCTAACAGGAGGCTTTAAAATTTTCTTTCTAGTGTCCTTCGTTTGGGAGAAAAATGCAATGGTACAAGACAGCTTTTCCTTGCCAATATCTCTTTTTTGCAAAGAGCTGCGCATTGGAAAATTCAGGGCTATGTCGTGTAGCTGATGGCCTAACAGGAGGCTTTAAAATGTTCTTTCTAGTGTCCTTCGTTTGGGAGAAAAATGCAAAGGTACAAGACAGCTTTTCCTTGCCAATATCTCTCTTTTGCAAAGAGCTGCGCATTGGAAAATTCAGGGCTATGTCGTGTAGATGATGGCCTAACAGGAGGCTTTCAAATTTTCTTTCTAGTGTCCTTCGTTTGGGAGAAAAATGCAAAGGTACAAGACAGCTTTTCCTTGCAAATATCTCTCTTTTGCAAAGAGCTACGCATTGGAAAATTCAGGGCTATGTCGTGTAGATGATGGCCTAACAGCAGGCTTTAAAATGTTCTTTCTAGTGTCCTTCGTTTGGGAGAAAAATGCAATGGTACAAGACAGCTTTTCCTTGCCAATATCTCTCTTTTGCAAAGAGCTGCGCATTGGAAAATTCAGGGCTATGTCGTGTAGATGATGGCCTAACAGGGGGCTTTAAAATTTTCTTTCTAGTGACCTTCGTTTGGGAGAAAAATGCAAAGGTACAAGACAGCTTTTCCTTGCAAATATCTCTCTTTTGCAAAGAGCTGCGCATTGGAAAATTCAGGGCTATGTCGTGTAGATGATGGCCTAACAGGAGGCTTTAACATTTTCTTTCTAGTGTCCTTCGTTTGGGAGAAAAATGCAATGGTACAAGACAGCTTTTCCTTGCCAATATCTCTCTTTTGCAAAGAGCTGCGCATTGGAAAATTCAGGGCTATGTCGTGTAGATGATGGCCTAACAGGAGGCTTTAAAATTTTCTTTCTAGTGTCCTTCGTTTGGGAGAAAAATGCAAAGGTACAAGACAGCTTTTCCTTGCCAATATCTCTCTTTTGCAAAGAGCTGCGCATTGGAAAATTCAGGGCTATGTCGTGTAGATGATGGCCTAACAGGAGGCTTTAAAATGTTCTTTCTAGTGTCCTTCGTTTGGGAGAAAAATGCAATGGTACAATACAGCTTTTCCTTGCCAATATCTCTCTTTTGCAAAGAGCTGCGCATTGGAAAATTCAGGGCTATGTCGTGTAGATGATGGCCTAACAGGAGGCTCTAAAATTTTCTTTCTAGTGACCTTCGTTTGGGAGAAAAATGCAAAGGTACAAGACAGCTTTTCCTTGCCAATATCTCTCTTTTGCAAATTGCTGCGCATTGGAAAATTCAGGGTTATGTCGTGTAGATGATGGCCTAACAGGAGGCTTTAACATTTTCTTTCTAGTGTCCTTCGTTTGGGAGAAAAATGCAATGGTACAAGACAGCTTTTCCTTGCCAATATCTCTCTTTTGCAAAGAGCAGCGCATTGGAAAATTCAGGGCTATGTCGTGTAGATGATGGCTTAACAGGGGGCTTTAAAATTTTCTTTCTAGTGACCTTCGTTTGGGAGAAAAATGCAAAGGTACAAGACAGCTTTTCCTTGCCAATATCTCTCTTTTGCAAAGAGCTGCGCATTGGAAAATTCAGGGCTATGTCGTGTAGATGATGGCCTAACAGGAGGCTTTAAAATTTTCTTTCTAGTGTCCTTCGTTTGGGAGAAAAATGCAATGGTACAAGACAGCTTTTCCTTGCCAATATCTCTCTTTTGCAAAGAGCTGCGCATTGGAAAATTCAGGGCTATGTCGTGTAGATGATGGCCTAACAGGAGGCTTTAAAATTTTCTTTCTAGTGTCCTTCGTTTGGGAGAAAAATGCAATGGTACAAGACAGCCTTTCCTTGCCAATATCTCACTTTTGCAAAAAGCTGCGCATTGGAAAATTCAGGGCTATGTCGTGTAGATGATGGCCTAACAGGAGGCTTTAAAATTTTCTTTCTAGTGTCCTTCGTTTGGGAGAAAAATGCAATGGTACAAGACAGCTTTTCCTTGCCAATATCTCTCTTTTGCAAAGAGCTGCGCATTGGAAAATTCAGGGCTATGTCGTGTAGATGATGGCCTAACAGGAGGCTTTAAAATTTTCTTTCTAGTGTCCTTCGTTTGGGAGAAAAATGCAAAGGTACAAGACAGCTTTTCCTTGCCAATATCTCTCTTTTGCAAAGAGCTGCGCATTGGAAAATTCAGGGCTATGTCGTGTAGATGATGGCCTAACAGGAGGCTTTAAAATTTTCTTTCTAGTGTCCTTCGTTTGGGAGAAAAATGCAAAGGTACAAGACAGCTTTTCCTTGCAAATATCTCTCTTTTGCAAAGAGCTACGCATTGGAAAATTCAGGGCTATGTCGTGTAGATGATGGCCTAACAGGAGGCTTTAAAATTTTCTTTCTAGTGACCTTCGTTTGGGAGAAAAATGCAAAGGTACAAGACAGCTTTTCCTTGCCAATATCTCTCTTTTGCAAAGAGCTGCGCATTGGAAAATTCAGGGCTATGTCGTGTAGATGATGGCCTAACAGCAGGCTTTAAAATGTTCTTTCTAGTGTCCTTCGTTTGGGAGAAAAATGCAATGGTACAAGACAGCTTTTCCTTGCCAATATCTCTCTTTTGCAAAGAGCTGCGCATTGGAAAATTCAGGGCTATGTCGTGTAGATGATGGTCTAACAGGAGGCTTTAAAATTTTCTTTCTAGTGTCCTTCGTTTGGGAGAAAAATGCAAAGGTACAAGACAGCTTTTCCTTGCCAATATCTCTCTTTTGCAAAGAGCTACGCATTGGAAAATTCAGGGCTATGTCGTGTAGATGATGGCCTAACAGGAGGCTTTAAAATTTTCTTTCTAGTGACCTTCGTTTGGGAGAAAAATGCAAAGGTACAAGACAGCTTTTCCTTGCCAATATCTCTCTTTTGCAAAGAGCTGCGCATTGGAAAATTCAGGGCTATGTCGTGTAGATGATGGCCTAACAGGAGGCTTTAACATTTTCTTTCTAGTGTCCTTCGTTTGGGAGAAAAATGCAATGGTACAAGACAGCTTTTCCTTGCCAATATCTCACTTTTGCAAAGAGCTGCGCATTGGAAAATTCAGGGCTATGTCGTGTAGATGATGGCCTAACAGGAGGCTTTAAAATTTTCTTTCTAGTGTCCTTCGTTTGGGAGAAAAATGCAATGGTACAAGACAGCTTTTCCTTGCCAATATCTCTCTTTTGCAAAGAGCTGCGCATTGGAAAATTCAGGGCTATGTCGTGTAGATGATGGCCTAACAGGAGGCTTTAAAATTTTCTTTCTAGTGTCCTTCGTTTGGGAGAAAAATGCAAAGGTACAAGACAGCTTTTCCTTGCCAATATCTCTCTTTTGCAAAGAGCTGCGCATTGGAAAATTCAGGGCTATGTCGTGTAGATGATGGCCTAACAGGAGGCTTTAAAATTTTCTTTCTAGTGTCCTTCGTTTGGGAGAAAAATGCAAAGGTACAAGACAGCTTTTCCTTGCAAATATCTCTCTTTTGCAAAGAGCTACGCATTGGAAAATTCAGGGCTATGTCGTGTAGATGATGGCCTAACAGGAGGCTTTAAAATTTTCTTTCTAGTGACCTTCGTTTGGGAGAAAAATGCAAAGGTACAAGACAGCTTTTCCTTGCCAATATCTCTCTTTTGCAAAGAGCTGCGCATTGGAAAATTCAGGGCTATGTCGTGTAGATGATGGCCTAACAGCAGGCTTTAAAATGTTCTTTCTAGTGTCCTTCGTTTGGGAGAAAAATGCAATGGTACAAGACAGCTTTTCCTTGCCAATATCTCTCTTTTGCAAAGAGCTGCGCATTGGAAAATTCAGGGCTATGTCGTGTAGATGATGGTCTAACAGGAGGCTTTAAAATTTTCTGTCTAGTGTCCTTCGTTTGGGAGAAAAATGCAAAGGTACAAGACAGCTTTTCCTTGCCAATATCTCTCTTTTGCAAAGAGCTACGCATTGGAAAATTCAGGGCTATGTCGTGTAGATGATGGCCTAACAGGAGGCTTTAAAATTTTCTTTCTAGTGACCTTCGTTTGGGAGAAAAATGCAAAGGTACAAGACAGCTTTTCCTTGCCAATATCTCTCTTTTGCAAAGAGCTGCGCATTGGAAAATTCAGGGCTATTTCGTGTAGATGATGGCCTAACAGGAGGCTTTAAAATTTTCTTTCTAGCGTCCTTCGTTTATGAGAAAAATCCAAAGGTACAAGACAGCTTTTCCTTGCCAATATCTCTCTTTTGCAAAGAGCTACGCATTGGAAAATTCAGGGCTATGTCGTGTAGATGATGGCCTAACAGGAGGCTTTAAAATTTTCTTTCTAGTGTCCTTCGTTTGGGAGAAAAATGCAATGGTACAAGACAGCTTTTCCTTGCCAATATCTCTCTTTTGCAAAGAGCTGCGCATTGGAAAATTCAGGGCTATGTCGTGTAGATGACGGCCTAACAGGAGGCTTTAAAATTTTCTTTCTAGTTTCCTTCGTTTGGGAGAAAAATGCAAAGGTACAAGACAGCTTTTCCTTGCCAATATCTCTCTTTTGCAAAGAGCTGCGCATTGGAAAATTCAGGGCTATGTCGTGTAGATGATGGCCTAACAGGAGGCTTTAAAATTTTCTTTCTAGTGTCCTTCGTTTGGGAGAAAAATGCAAAGGTACAAGACAGCTTTTCCTTGCCAATATCTCTCTTTTGCAAAGAGCTGCGCATTGGAAAATTCAGGGCTATGTCGTGTAGATGATGGCCTAACAGGAGGCTTTAAAATGTTCTTTCTAGTGTCCTTCGTTTGGGAGAAAAATGCAATGGTACAATACAGCTTTTCCTTGCCAATATCTCTCTTTTGCAAAGAGCTGCGCATTGGAAAATTCAGGGCTATGTCGTGTAGATGATGGCCTAACAGGAGGCTTTAAAATTTTCTTTCTAGTGACCTTCGTTTGGGAGAAAAATGCAAAGGTACAAGACAGCTTTTCCTTGCCAATATCTCTCTTTTGCAAATTGCTGCGCATTGGAAAATTCAGGGCTATGTCGTGTAGATGATGGCCTAACAGGAGGCTTTAACATTTTCTTTCTAGTGTCCTTCGTTTGGGAGAAAAATGCAATGGTACAAGACAGCTTTTCCTTGCCAATATCTCTCTTTTGCAAAGAGCTGCGCATTGGAAAATTCAGGGCTATGTCGTGTAGATGATGGCCTAACAGGGGGCTTTAAAATTTTCTTTCTAGTGACCTTCGTTTGGGAGAAAAATGCAAAGGTACAAGACAGCTTTTCCTTGCCAATATCTCTCTTTTGCAAAGAGCTGCGCATTGGAAAATTCAGGGCTATGTCGTGTAGATGATGGCCTAACAGGAGGCTTTAAAATTTTCTTTCTAGTGTCCTTCGTTTGGGAGAAAAATGCAATGGTACAAGACAGCTTTTCCTTGCCAATATCTCTCTTTTGCAAAGAGCTGCGCATTGGAAAATTCAGGGCTATGTCGTGTAGATGATGGCCTAACAGGAGGCTTTAAAATTTTCTTTCTAGTGTCCTTCGTTTGGGAGAAAAATGCAATGGTACAAGACAGCCTTTCCTTGCCAATATCTCACTTTTGCAAAAAGCTGCGCATTGGAAAATTCAGGGCTATGTCGTGTAGATGATGGCCTAACAGGAGGCTTTAAAATTTTCTTTCTAGTGTCCTTCGTTTGGGAGAAAAATGCAATGGTACAAGACAGCTTTTCCTTGCCAATATCTCTCTTTTGCAAAGAGCTGCGCATTGGAAAATTCAGGGCTATGTCGTGTAGATGATGGCCTAACAGGAGGCTTTAAAATTTTCTTTCTAGTGTCCTTCGTTTGGGAGAAAAATGCAAAGGTACAAGACAGCTTTTCCTTGCCAATATCTCTCTTTTGCAAAGAGCTGCGCATTGGAAAATTCAGGGCTATGTCGTGTAGATGATGGCCTAACAGGAGGCTTTAAAATTTTCTTTCTAGTGTCCTTCGTTTGGGAGAAAAATGCAAAGGTACAAGACAGCTTTTCCTTGCAAATATCTCTCTTTTGCAAAGAGCTACGCATTGGAAAATTCAGGGCTATGTCGTGTAGATGATGGCCTAACAGGAGGCTTTAAAATTTTCTTTCTAGTGACCTTCGTTTGGGAGAAAAATGCAAAGGTACAAGACAGCTTTTCCTTGCCAATATCTCTCTTTTGCAAAGAGCTGCGCATTGGAAAATTCAGGGCTATGTCGTGTAGATGATGGCCTAACAGCAGGCTTTAAAATGTTCTTTCTAGTGTCCTTCGTTTGGGAGAAAAATGCAATGGTACAAGACAGCTTTTCCTTGCCAATATTTCTCTTTTGCAAAGAGCTGCGCATTGGAAAATTCAGGGCTATGTCGTGTAGATGATGGTCTAACAGGAGGCTTTAAAATTTTCTTTCTAGTGTCCTTCGTTTGGGAGAAAAATGCAAAGGTACAAGACAGCTTTTCCTTGCCAATATCTCTCTTTTGCAAAGAGCTACGCATTGGAAAATTCAGGGCTATGTCGTGTAGATGATGGCCTAACAGGAGGCTTTAAAATTTTCTTTCTAGTGACCTTCGTTTGGGAGAAAAATGCAAAGGTACAAGACAGCTTTTCCTTGCCAATATCTCTCTTTTGCAAAGAGCTGCGCATTGGAAAATTCAGGGCTATGTCGTGTAGATGATGGCCTAACAGGAGGCTTTAACATTTTCTTTCTAGTGTCCTTCGTTTGGGAGAAAAATGCAATGGTACAAGACAGCTTTTCCTTGCCAATATCTCACTTTTGCAAAGAGCTGCGCATTGGAAAATTCAGGGCTATGTCGTGTAGATGATGGCCTAACAGGAGGCTTTAAAATTTTCTTTCTAGTGTCCTTCGTTTGGGAGAAAAATGCAATGGTACAAGACAGCTTTTCCTTGCCAATATCTCTCTTTTGCAAAGAGCTGCGCATTGGAAAATTCAGGGCTATGTCGTGTAGATGATGGCCTAACAGGAGGCTTTACAATTTTCTTTCTAGTGTCCTTCGTTTGGGAGAAAAATGCAAAGGTACAAGACAGCTTTTCCTTGCCAATATCTCTCTTTTGCAAAGAGCTGCGCATTGGAAAATTCAGGGCTATGTCGTGTAGATGATGGCCTAACAGGAGGCTTTAAAATTTTCTTTCTAGTGTCCTTCGTTTGGGAGAAAAATGCAAAGGTACAAGACAGCTTTTCCTTGCAAATATCTCTCTTTTGCAAAGAGCTACGCATTGGAAAATTCAGGGCTATGTCGTGTAGATGATGGCCTAACAGGAGGCTTTAAAATTTTCTTTCTAGTGACCTTCGTTTGGGAGAAAAATGCAAAGGTACAAGACAGCTTTTCCTTGCCAATATCTCTCTTTTGCAAAGAGCTGCGCATTGGAAAATTCAGGGCTATGTCGTGTAGATGATGGCCTAACAGCAGGCTTTAAAATGTTCTTTCTAGTGTCCTTCGTTTGGGAGAAAAATGCAATGGTACAAGACAGCTTTTCCTTGCCAATATCTCTCTTTTGCAAAGAGCTGCGCATTGGAAAATTCAGGGCTATGTCGTGTAGATGATGGTCTAACAGGAGGCTTTAAAATTTTCTTTCTAGTGTCCTTCGTTTGGGAGAAAAATGCAAAGGTACAAGACAGCTTTTCCTTGCCAATATCTCTCTTTTGCAAAGAGCTACGCATTGGAAAATTCAGGGCTATGTCGTGTAGATGATGGCCTAACAGGAGGCTTTAAAATTTTCTTTCTAGTGACCTTCGTTTGGGAGAAAAATGCAAAGGTACAAGACAGCTTTTCCTTGCCAATATCTCTCTTTTGCAAAGAGCTGCGCATTGGAAAATTCAGGGCTATTTCGTGTAGATGATGGCCTAACAGGAGGCTTTAAAATTTTCTTTCTAGCGTCCTTCGTTTATGAGAAAAATCCAAAGGTACAAGACAGCTTTTCCTTGCCAATATCTCTCTTTTGCAAAGAGCTACGCATTGGAAAATTCAGGGCTATGTCGTGTAGATGATGGCCTAACAGGAGGCTTTAAAATTTTCTTTCTAGTGTCCTTCGTTTGGGAGAAAAATGCAATGGTACAAGACAGCTTTTCCTTGCCAATATCTCTCTTTTGCAAAGAGCTGCGCATTGGAAAATTCAGGGCTATGTCGTGTAGATGACGGCCTAACAGGAGGCTTTAAAATTTTCTTTCTAGTTTCCTTCGTTTGGGAGAAAAATGCAAAGGTACAAGACAGCTTTTCCTTGCCAATATCTCTCTTTTGCAAAGAGCTGCGCATTGGAAAATTCAGGGCTATGTCGTGTAGATGATGGCCTAACAGGAGGCTTTAAAATTTTCTTTCTAGTGTCCTTCGTTTGGGAGAAAAATGCAAAGGTACAAGACAGCTTTTCCTTGCCAATATCTCTCTTTTGCAAAGAGCTGCGCATTGGAAAATTCAGGGCTATGTCGTGTAGATGATGGCCTAACAGGAGGCTTTAAAATTTTCTTTCTAGTGTCCTTCGTTTGGGAGAAAAATGCAATGGTACAAGACAGCTTTTCCTTGCCAATATCTCTCTTTTGCAAAGAGCTGCGCATTGGAAAATTCAGGGCTATGTCGTGTAGATGATGGCCTAACAGGAGGCTTTAAAATTTTCTTTCTAGTGTCCTTCGTTTGGGAGAAAAATGCAAAGGTACAAGACAGCTTTTCCTTGCCAATATCTCTCTTTTGCAAAGAGCTGCGCATTGGAAAATTCAGGGCTATGTCGTGTAGATGATGGCCTAACAGGAGGCTTTAACATTTTCTTTCTAGTGTCCTTCGTTTGGGAGAAAAATGCAATGGTACAAGACAGCTTTTCCTTGCCAATATCTCTCTTTTGCAAAGAGCTGCGCATTGGAAAATTCAGGGCTATGTCGTGTAGATGATGGCCTAACAGGGGGCTTTAAAATTTTCTTTCTAGTGACCTTCGTTTGGGAGAAAAATGCAAAGGTACAAGATAGCTTTTCCTTGCCAATATCTCTCTTTTGCAAAGAGCTGCGCATTGGAAAATTCAGGGCTATGTCGTGTAGATGATGGCCTAACAGGAGGCTTTAAAATTTTCTTTCTAGTGTCCTTCGTTTGGGAGAAAAATGCAAAGGTACAAGACAGCTTTTCCTTGCCAATATCTGTCTTTTGCAAAGAGCTGCGCATTGGAAAATTCAGGGCTATGTCGTGTAGATAATGGCCTAACAGGAGGCTTTAAAATTTTCTTTCTAGTGTCCTTCGTTTGGGAGAAAAATGCAATGGTACAAGACAGCTTTTCCTTGCCAATATCTCTCTTTTGCAAAGAGCTGCACATTGGAAAATTCAGGGCTATGTCGTGTAGATGATGGCCTAACAGGAGGCTTTAAAATTTTCTTTCTAGTGACCTTCGTTTGGGAGAAAAATGCAAAGGTACAAGACAGCTTTTCCTTGCCAATATCTCTCTTTTGCAAAGAGCTGCGCATTGGAAAATTCAGGGCTATGTCGTGTAGATGATGGCCTAACAGGAGGCTTTAACATTTTCTTTCTAGTGTCCTTCGTTTGGGAGAAAAATGCAATGGTACAAGACAGCTTTTCCTTGCCAATATCTCTCTTTTGCAAAGAGCTGCGCATTGGAAAATTCAGGGCTATGTCGTGTAGATGATGGCCTAACAGGGGGCTTTAAAATTTTCTTTCTAGTGACCTTCGTTTGGGAGAAAAATGCAAAGGTACAAGACAGCTTTTCCTTGCCAATATCTCTCTTTTGCAAAGAGCTGCGCATTGGAAAATTCAGGGCTATGTCGTGTAGATGATGGCCTAACAGGAGGCTTTAAAATTTTCTTTCTAGTGTCCTTCGTTTGGGAGAAAAATGCAATGGTACAAGACAGCTTTTCCTTGCCAATATCTCTCTTTTGCAAAGAGCTGCGCATTGGAAAATTCAGGGCTATGTCGTGTAGATGATGGCCTAACAGGAGGCTTTAAAATTTTCTTTCTAGTGTCCTTCGTTTGGGAGAAAAATGCAAAGGTACAAGACAGCTTTTCCTTGCCAATATCTCTCTTTTGCAAAGAGCTACGCATTGGAAAATTCAGAGCTATGTCGTGTAGATGATGGCCTAACAGGAGGCTTTAAAATTTTCTTTCTAGTGTCCTTCGTTTGGGAGAAAAATGCAATGGTACAAAACAGCTTTTCCTTGCCAATATCTCTCTTTTGCAAAGAGCTGCGCATTGGAAAATTCAGGGCTATGTCGTGTAGATGATGGCCTAACAGGAGGCTTTAAAATTTTCTTTCTAGTGTCCTTCGTTTGGGAGAAAAATGCAAAGGTACAAGACAGCTTTTCCTTGCCAATATCTCTCTTTTGCAAAGAGCTGCGCATTGGAAAATTCAGGGCTATGTCGTGTAGATGATGGCCTAACAGGAGGCTTTAAAATTTTCTTTCTAGTGTCCTTCGTTTGGGAGAAAAATGCAATGGTACAAGACAGCTTTTCCTTGCCAATATCTCTCTTTTGCAAAGAGCTGCGCATTGGAAAATTCAGGGCTATGTCGTGTAGATGATGGCCTAACAGGAGGCTTTAAAATTTTCTTTCTAGTGTCCTTCGTTTGGGAGAAAAATGCAAAGGTACAAGACAGCTTTTCCTTGCCAATATCTCTCTTTTGCAAAGAGCTGCGCATTGGAAAATTCAGGGCTATGTCGTGTAGATGATGGCCTAACAGGAGGCTTTAACATTTTCTTTCTAGTGTCCTTCGTTTGGGAGAAAAATGCAATGGTACAAGACAGCTTTTCCTTGCCAATATCTCTCTTTTGCAAAGAGCTGCGCATTGGAAAATTCAGGGCTATGTCGTGTAGATGATGGCCTAACAGGGGGCTTTAAAATTTTCTTTCTAGTGACCTTCGTTTGGGAGAAAAATGCAAAGGTACAAGACAGCTTTTCCTTGCCAATATCTCTCTTTTGCAAAGAGCTGCGCATTGGAAAATTCAGGGCTATGTCGTGTAGATGATGGCCTAACAGGAGGCTTTAAAATTTTCTTTCTAGTGTCCTTCGTTTGGGAGAAAAATGCAATGGTACAAGACAGCTTTTCCTTGCCAATATCTCTTTTTTGCAAAGAGCTGCGCATTGGAAAATTCAGGGCTATGTCGTGTAGATGATGGCCTAACAGGAGGCTTTAAAATGTTCTTTCTAGTGTCCTTCGTTTGGGAGAAAAATGCAAAGGTACAAGACAGCTTTTCCTTGCCAATATCTCTCTTTTGCAAAGAGCTGCGCATTGGAAAATTCAGGGCTATGTCGTGTAGATGATGGCCTAACAGGAGGCTTTCAAATTTTCTTTCTAGTGTCCTTCGTTTGGGAGAAAAATGCAAAGGTACAAGACAGCTTTTCCTTGCAAATATCTCTCTTTTGCAAAGAGCTACGCATTGGAAAATTCAGGGCTATGTCGTGTAGATGATGGCCTAACAGCAGGCTTTAAAATGTTCTTTCTAGTGTCCTTCGTTTGGGAGAAAAATGCAATGGTACAAGACAGCTTTTCCTTGCCAATATCTCTCTTTTGCAAAGAGCTGCGCATTGGAAAATTCAGGGCTATGTCGTGTAGATGATGGCCTAACAGGGGGCTTTAAAATTTTCTTTCTAGTGACCTTCGTTTGGGAGAAAAATGCAAAGGTACAAGACAGCTTTTCCTTGCAAATATCTCTCTTTTGCAAAGAGCTGCGCATTGGAAAATTCAGGGCTATGTCGTGTAGATGATGGCCTAACAGGAGGCTTTAACATTTTCTTTCTAGTGTCCTTCGTTTGGGAGAAAAATGCAATGGTACAAGACAGCTTTTCCTTGCCAATATCTCTCTTTTGCAAAGAGCTGCGCATTGGAAAATTCAGGGCTATGTCGTGTAGATGATGGCCTAACAGGAGGCTTTAAAATTTTCTTTCTAGTGTCCTTCGTTTGGGAGAAAAATGCAAAGGTACAAGACAGCTTTTCCTTGCCAATATCTCTCTTTTGCAAAGAGCTGCGCATTGGAAAATTCAGGGCTATGTCGTGTAGATGATGGCCTAACAGGAGGCTTTAAAATTTTCTTTCTAGTGTCCTTCGTTTGGGAGAAAAATGCAATGGTACAAGACAGCTTTTCCTTGCCAATATCTCTCTTTTGCAAAGAGCTGCGCATTGGAAAATTCAGGGCTATGTCGTGTAGATGACGGCCTAACAGGAGGCTTTAAAATTTTCTTTCTAGTTTCCTTCGTTTGGGAGAAAAATGCAAAGGTACAAGACAGCTTTTCCTTGCCAATATCTCTCTTTTGCAAAGAGCTGCGCATTGGAAAATTCAGGGCTATGTCGTGTAGATGATGGCCTAACAGGAGGCTTTAAAATTTTCTTTCTAGTGTCCTTCGTTTGGGAGAAAAATGCAAAGGTACAAGACAGCTTTTCCTTGCCAATATCTCTCTTTTGCAAAGAGCTGCGCATTGGAAAATTCAGGGCTATGTCGTGTAGATGATGGCCTAACAGGAGGCTTTAAAATTTTCTTTCTAGTGTCCTTCGTTTGGGAGAAAAATGCAATGGTACAAGACAGCTTTTCCTTGCCAATATCTCTCTTTTGCAAAGAGCTGCGCATTGGAAAATTCAGGGCTATGTCGTGTAGATGATGGCCTAACAGGAGGCTTTAAAATTTTCTTTCTAGTGTCCTTCGTTTGGGAGAAAAATGCAAAGGTACAAGACAGCTTTTCCTTGCCAATATCTCTCTTTTGCAAAGAGCTGCGCATTGGAAAATTCAGGGCTATGTCGTGTAGATGATGGCCTAACAGGAGGCTTTAACATTTTCTTTCTAGTGTCCTTCGTTTGGGAGAAAAATGCAATGGTACAAGACAGCTTTTCCTTGCCAATATCTCTCTTTTGCAAAGAGCTGCGCATTGGAAAATTCAGGGCTATGTCGTGTAGATGATGGCCTAACAGGGGGCTTTAAAATTTTCTTTCTAGTGACCTTCGTTTGGGAGAAAAATGCAAAGGTACAAGATAGCTTTTCCTTGCCAATATCTCTCTTTTGCAAAGAGCTGCGCATTGGAAAATTCAGGGCTATGTCGTGTAGATGATGGCCTAACAGGAGGCTTTAAAATTTTCTTTCTAGTGTCCTTCGTTTGGGAGAAAAATGCAAAGGTACAAGACAGCTTTTCCTTGCCAATATCTGTCTTTTGCAAAGAGCTGCGCATTGGAAAATTCAGGGCTATGTCGTGTAGATAATGGCCTAACAGGAGGCTTTAAAATTTTCTTTCTAGTGTCCTTCGTTTGGGAGAAAAATGCAATGGTACAAGACAGCTTTTCCTTGCCAATATCTCTCTTTTGCAAAGAGCTGCACATTGGAAAATTCAGGGCTATGTCGTGTAGATGATGGCCTAACAGGAGGCTTTAAAATTTTCTTTCTAGTGACCTTCGTTTGGGAGAAAAATGCAAAGGTACAAGACAGCTTTTCCTTGCCAATATCTCTCTTTTGCAAAGAGCTGCGCATTGGAAAATTCAGGGCTATGTCGTGTAGATGATGGCCTAACAGGAGGCTTTAACATTTTCTTTCTAGTGTCCTTCGTTTGGGAGAAAAATGCAATGGTACAAGACAGCTTTTCCTTGCCAATATCTCTCTTTTGCAAAGAGCTGCGCATTGGAAAATTCAGGGCTATGTCGTGTAGATGATGGCCTAACAGGGGGCTTTAAAATTTTCTTTCTAGTGACCTTCGTTTGGGAGAAAAATGCAAAGGTACAAGACAGCTTTTCCTTGCCAATATCTCTCTTTTGCAAAGAGCTGCGCATTGGAAAATTCAGGGCTATGTCGTGTAGATGATGGCCTAACAGGAGGCTTTAAAATTTTCTTTCTAGTGTCCTTCGTTTGGGAGAAAAATGCAATGGTACAAGACAGCTTTTCCTTGCCAATATCTCTCTTTTGCAAAGAGCTGCGCATTGGAAAATTCAGGGCTATGTCGTGTAGATGATGGCCTAACAGGAGGCTTTAAAATTTTCTTTCTAGTGTCCTTCGTTTGGGAGAAAAATGCAAAGGTACAAGACAGCTTTTCCTTGCCAATATCTCTCTTTTGCAAAGAGCTACGCATTGGAAAATTCAGAGCTATGTCGTGTAGATGATGGCCTAACAGGAGGCTTTAAAATTTTCTTTCTAGTGTCCTTCGTTTGGGAGAAAAATGCAATGGTACAAAACAGCTTTTCCTTGCCAATATCTCTCTTTTGCAAAGAGCTGCGCATTGGAAAATTCAGGGCTATGTCGTGTAGATGATGGCCTAACAGGAGGCTTTAAAATTTTCTTTCTAGTGTCCTTCGTTTGGGAGAAAAATGCAAAGGTACAAGACAGCTTTTCCTTGCCAATATCTCTCTTTTGCAAAGAGCTGCGCATTGGAAAATTCAGGGCTATGTCGTGTAGATGATGGCCTAACAGGAGGCTTTAAAATTTTCTTTCTAGTGTCCTTCGTTTGGGAGAAAAATGCAATGGTACAAGACAGCTTTTCCTTGCCAATATCTCTCTTTTGCAAAGAGCTGCGCATTGGAAAATTCAGGGCTATGTCGTGTAGATGATGGCCTAACAGGAGGCTTTAAAATTTTCTTTCTAGTGTCCTTCGTTTGGGAGAAAAATGCAAAGGTACAAGACAGCTTTTCCTTGCCAATATCTCTCTTTTGCAAAGAGCTGCGCATTGGAAAATTCAGGGCTATGTCGTGTAGATGATGGCCTAACAGGAGGCTTTAACATTTTCTTTCTAGTGTCCTTCGTTTGGGAGAAAAATGCAATGGTACAAGACAGCTTTTCCTTGCCAATATCTCTCTTTTGCAAAGAGCTGCGCATTGGAAAATTCAGGGCTATGTCGTGTAGATGATGGCCTAACAGGGGGCTTTAAAATTTTCTTTCTAGTGACCTTCGTTTGGGAGAAAAATGCAAAGGTACAAGACAGCTTTTCCTTGCCAATATCTCTCTTTTGCAAAGAGCTGCGCATTGGAAAATTCAGGGCTATGTCGTGTAGATGATGGCCTAACAGGAGGCTTTAAAATTTTCTTTCTAGTGTCCTTCGTTTGGGAGAAAAATGCAATGGTACAAGACAGCTTTTCCTTGCCAATATCTCTTTTTTGCAAAGAGCTGCGCATTGGAAAATTCAGGGCTATGTCGTGTAGATGATGGCCTAACAGGAGGCTTTAAAATGTTCTTTCTAGTGTCCTTCGTTTGGGAGAAAAATGCAAAGGTACAAGACAGCTTTTCCTTGCCAATATCTCTCTTTTGCAAAGAGCTGCGCATTGGAAAATTCAGGGCTATGTCGTGTAGATGATGGCCTAACAGGAGGCTTTCAAATTTTCTTTCTAGTGTCCTTCGTTTGGGAGAAAAATGCAAAGGTACAAGACAGCTTTTCCTTGCAAATATCTCTCTTTTGCAAAGAGCTACGCATTGGAAAATTCAGGGCTATGTCGTGTAGATGATGGCCTAACAGCAGGCTTTAAAATGTTCTTTCTAGTGTCCTTCGTTTGGGAGAAAAATGCAATGGTACAAGACAGCTTTTCCTTGCCAATATCTCTCTTTTGCAAAGAGCTGCGCATTGGAAAATTCAGGGCTATGTCGTGTAGATGATGGCCTAACAGGGGGCTTTAAAATTTTCTTTCTAGTGACCTTCGTTTGGGAGAAAAATGCAAAGGTACAAGACAGCTTTTCCTTGCAAATATCTCTCTTTTGCAAAGAGCTGCGCATTGGAAAATTCAGGGCTATGTCGTGTAGATGATGGCCTAACAGGAGGCTTTAACATTTTCTTTCTAGTGTCCTTCGTTTGGGAGAAAAATGCAATGGTACAAGACAGCTTTTCCTTGCCAATATCTCTCTTTTGCAAAGAGCTGCGCATTGGAAAATTCAGGGCTATGTCGTGTAGATGATGGCCTAACAGGAGGCTTTAAAATTTTCTTTCTAGTGTCCTTCGTTTGGGAGAAAAATGCAAAGGTACAAGACAGCTTTTCCTTGCCAATATCTCTCTTTTGCAAAGAGCTGCGCATTGGAAAATTCAGGGCTATGTCGTGTAGATGATGGCCTAACAGGAGGCTTTAAAATTTTCTTTCTAGTGTCCTTCGTTTGGGAGAAAAATGCAAAGGTACAAGACAGCTTTTCCTTGCAAATATCTCTCTTTTGCAAAGAGCTACGCATTGGAAAATTCAGGGCTATGTCGTGTAGATGATGGCCTAACAGGAGGCTTTAAAATTTTCTTTCTAGTGACCTTCGTTTGGGAGAAAAATGCAAAGGTACAAGACAGCTTTTCCTTGCCAATATCTCTCTTTTGCAAAGAGCTGCGCATTGGAAAATTCAGGGCTATGTCGTGTAGATGATGGCCTAACAGGAGGCTTTAAAATGTTCTTTCTAGTGTCCTTCGTTTGGGAGAAAAATGCAATGGTACAATACAGCTTTTCCTTGCCAATATCTCTCTTTTGCAAAGAGCTGCGCATTGGAAAATTCAGGGCTATGTCGTGTAGATGATGGCCTAACAGGAGGCTTTAAAATTTTCTTTCTAGTGACCTTCGTTTGGGAGAAAAATGCAAAGGTACAAGACAGCTTTTCCTTGCCAATATCTCTCTTTTGCAAATTGCTGCGCATTGGAAAATTCAGGGCTATGTCGTGTAGATGATGGCCTAACAGGAGGCTTTAACATTTTCTTTCTAGTGTCCTTCGTTTGGGAGAAAAATGCAATGGTACAAGACAGCTTTTCCTTGCCAATATCTCTCTTTTGCAAAGAGCTGCGCATTGGAAAATTCAGGGCTATGTCGTGTAGATGATGGCCTAACAGGGGGCTTTAAAATTTTCTTTCTAGTGACCTTCGTTTGGGAGAAAAATGCAAAGGTACAAGACAGCTTTTCCTTGCAAATATCTCTCTTTTGCAAAGAGCTGCGCATTGGAAAATTCAGGGCTATGTCGTGTAGATGATGGCCTAACAGGAGGCTTTAACATTTTCTTTCTAGTGTCCTTCGTTTGGGAGAAAAATGCAATGGTACAAGACAGCTTTTCCTTGCCAATATCTCTCTTTTGCAAAGAGCTGCGCATTGGAAAATTCAGGGCTATGTCGTGTAGATGATGGCCTAACAGGAGGCTTTAAAATTTTCTTTCTAGTGTCCTTCGTTTGGGAGAAAAATGCAAAGGTACAAGACAGCTTTTCCTTGCCAATATCTCTCTTTTGCAAAGAGCTGCGCATTGGAAAATTCAGGGCTATGTCGTGTAGATGATGGCCTAACAGGAGGCTTTAAAATTTTCTTTCTAGTGTCCTTCGTTTGGGAGAAAAATGCAAAGGTACAAGACAGCTTTTCCTTGCAAATATCTCTCTTTTGCAAAGAGCTACGCATTGGAAAATTCAGGGCTATGTCGTGTAGATGATGGCCTAACAGGAGGCTTTAAAATTTTCTTTCTAGTGACCTTCGTTTGGGAGAAAAATGCAAAGGTACAAGACAGCTTTTCCTTGCCAATATCTCTCTTTTGCAAAGAGCTGCGCATTGGAAAATTCAGGGCTATGTCGTGTAGATGATGGCCTAACAGGAGGCTTTAAAATGTTCTTTCTAGTGTCCTTCGTTTGGGAGAAAAATGCAATGGTACAATACAGCTTTTCCTTGCCAATATCTCTCTTTTGCAAAGAGCTGCGCATTGGAAAATTCAGGGCTATGTCGTGTAGATGATGGCCTAACAGGAGGCTTTAAAATTTTCTTTCTAGTGACCTTCGTTTGGGAGAAAAATGCAAAGGTACAAGACAGCTTTTCCTTGCCAATATCTCTCTTTTGCAAATTGCTGCGCATTGGAAAATTCAGGGCTATGTCGTGTAGATGATGGCCTAACAGGAGGCTTTAACATTTTCTTTCTAGTGTCCTTCGTTTGGGAGAAAAATGCAATGGTACAAGACAGCTTTTCCTTGCCAATATCTCTCTTTTGCAAAGAGCTGCGCATTGGAAAATTCAGGGCTATGTCGTGTAGATGATGGCCTAACAGGAGGCTTTAAAATTTTCTTTCTAGTGTCCTTCGTTTGGGAGAAAAATGCAAAGGTACAAGACAGCTTTTCCTTGCCAATATCTCTCTTTTGCAAAGAGCTGCGCATTGGAAAATTCAGGGCTATGTCGTGTAGATGATGGCCTAACAGGAGGCTTTAACATTTTCTTTCTAGTGTCCTTCGTTTGGGAGAAAAATGCAATGGTACAATACAGCTTTTCCTTGCCAATATCTCTCTTTTGCAAAGAGCTGCGCATTGGAAAATTCAGGGCTATGTCGTGTAGATGATGGCCTAACAGGAGGCTTTAAAATTTTCTTTCTAGTGACCTTCGTTTGGGAGAAAAATGCAAAGGTACAAGACAGCTTTTCCTTGCCAATATCTCTCTTTTGCAAATTGCTGCGCATTGGAAAATTCAGGGCTATGTCGTGTAGATGATGGCCTAACAGGAGGCTTTAACATTTTCTTTCTAGTGTCCTTCGTTTGGGAGAAAAATGCAATGGTACAAGACAGCTATTCCTTGCCAATATCTCTCTTTTGCAAAGAGCTGCGCATTGGAAAATTCAGGGCTATGTCGTGTAGATGATGGCCTAACAGGAGGCTTTAAAATTTTCTTTCTAGTGTCCTTCGTTTGGGAGAAAAATGCAAAGGTACAAGACAGCTTTTCCTTGCAAATATCTCTCTTTTGCAAAGAGCTACGCATTGGAAAATTCAGGGCTATGTCGTGTAGATGATGGCCTAACAGGAGGCTTTAAAATTTTCTTTCTAGTGACCTTCGTTTGGGAGAAAAATGCAAAGGTACAAGACAGCTTTTCCTTGCCAATATCTCTCTTTTGCAAAGAGCTGCGCATTGGAAAATTCAGGGCTATGTCGTGTAGATGATGGCCTAACAGCAGGCTTTAAAATGTTCTTTCTAGTGTCCTTCGTTTGGGAGAAAAATGCAATGGTACAAGACAGCTTTTCCTTGCCAATATCTCTCTTTTGCAAAGAGCTGCGCATTGGAAAATTCAGGGCTATGTCGTGTAGATGATGGTCTAACAGGAGGCTTTAAAATTTTCTTTCTAGTGTCCTTCGTTTGGGAGAAAAATGCAAAGGTACAAGACAGCTTTTCCTTGCCAATATCTCTCTTTTGCAAAGAGCTACGCATTGGAAAATTCAGGGCTATGTCGTGTAGATGATGGCCTAACAGGAGGCTTTAAAATTTTCTTTCTAGTGACCTTCGTTTGGGAGAAAAATGCAAAGGTACAAGACAGCTTTTCCTTGCCAATATCTCTCTTTTGCAAAGAGCTGCGCATTGGAAAATTCAGGGCTATTTCGTGTAGATGATGGCCTAACAGGAGGCTTTAAAATTTTCTTTCTAGCGTCCTTCGTTTATGAGAAAAATCCAAAGGTACAAGACAGCTTTTCCTTGCCAATATCTCTCTTTTGCAAAGAGCTACGCATTGGAAAATTCAGGGCTATGTCGTGTAGATGATGGCCTAACAGGAGGCTTTAAAATTTTCTTTCTAGTGTCCTTCGTTTGGGAGAAAAATGCAATGGTACAAGACAGCTTTTCCTTGCCAATATCTCTCTTTTGCAAAGAGCTGCGCATTGGAAAATTCAGGGCTATGTCGTGTAGATGACGGCCTAACAGGAGGCTTTAAAATTTTCTTTCTAGTTTCCTTCGTTTGGGAGAAAAATGCAAAGGTACAAGACAGCTTTTCCTTGCCAATATCTCTCTTTTGCAAAGAGCTGCGCATTGGAAAATTCAGGGCTATGTCGTGTAGATGATGGCCTAACAGGAGGCTTTAAAATTTTCTTTCTAGTGTCCTTCGTTTGGGAGAAAAATGCAAAGGTACAAGACAGCTTTTCCTTGCCAATATCTCTCTTTTGCAAAGAGCTGCGCATTGGAAAATTCAGGGCTATGTCGTGTAGATGATGGCCTAACAGGAGGCTTTAAAATTTTCTTTCTAGTGTCCTTCGTTTGGGAGAAAAATGCAATGGTACAAGACAGCTTTTCCTTGCCAATATCTCTCTTTTGCAAAGAGCTGCGCATTGGAAAATTCAGGGCTATGTCGTGTAGATGATGGCCTAACAGGAGGCTTTAAAATTTTCTTTCTAGTGTCCTTCGTTTGGGAGAAAAATGCAAAGGTACAAGACAGCTTTTCCTTGCCAATATCTCTCTTTTGCAAAGAGCTGCGCATTGGAAAATTCAGGGCTATGTCGTGTAGATGATGGCCTAACAGGAGGCTTTAACATTTTCTTTCTAGTGTCCTTCGTTTGGGAGAAAAATGCAATGGTACAAGACAGCTTTTCCTTGCCAATATCTCTCTTTTGCAAAGAGCTGCGCATTGGAAAATTCAGGGCTATGTCGTGTAGATGATGGCCTAACAGGGGGCTTTAAAATTTTCTTTCTAGTGACCTTCGTTTGGGAGAAAAATGCAAAGGTACAAGATAGCTTTTCCTTGCCAATATCTCTCTTTTGCAAAGAGCTGCGCATTGGAAAATTCAGGGCTATGTCGTGTAGATGATGGCCTAACAGGAGGCTTTAAAATTTTCTTTCTAGTGTCCTTCGTTTGGGAGAAAAATGCAAAGGTACAAGACAGCTTTTCCTTGCCAATATCTGTCTTTTGCAAAGAGCTGCGCATTGGAAAATTCAGGGCTATGTCGTGTAGATAATGGCCTAACAGGAGGCTTTAAAATTTTCTTTCTAGTGTCCTTCGTTTGGGAGAAAAATGCAATGGTACAAGACAGCTTTTCCTTGCCAATATCTCTCTTTTGCAAAGAGCTGCACATTGGAAAATTCAGGGCTATGTCGTGTAGATGATGGCCTAACAGGAGGCTTTAAAATTTTCTTTCTAGTGACCTTCGTTTGGGAGAAAAATGCAAAGGTACAAGACAGCTTTTCCTTGCCAATATCTCTCTTTTGCAAAGAGCTGCGCATTGGAAAATTCAGGGCTATGTCGTGTAGATGATGGCCTAACAGGAGGCTTTAACATTTTCTTTCTAGTGTCCTTCGTTTGGGAGAAAAATGCAATGGTACAAGACAGCTTTTCCTTGCCAATATCTCTCTTTTGCAAAGAGCTGCGCATTGGAAAATTCAGGGCTATGTCGTGTAGATGATGGCCTAACAGGGGGCTTTAAAATTTTCTTTCTAGTGACCTTCGTTTGGGAGAAAAATGCAAAGGTACAAGACAGCTTTTCCTTGCCAATATCTCTCTTTTGCAAAGAGCTGCGCATTGGAAAATTCAGGGCTATGTCGTGTAGATGATGGCCTAACAGGAGGCTTTAAAATTTTCTTTCTAGTGTCCTTCGTTTGGGAGAAAAATGCAATGGTACAAGACAGCTTTTCCTTGCCAATATCTCTCTTTTGCAAAGAGCTGCGCATTGGAAAATTCAGGGCTATGTCGTGTAGATGATGGCCTAACAGGAGGCTTTAAAATTTTCTTTCTAGTGTCCTTCGTTTGGGAGAAAAATGCAAAGGTACAAGACAGCTTTTCCTTGCCAATATCTCTCTTTTGCAAAGAGCTACGCATTGGAAAATTCAGAGCTATGTCGTGTAGATGATGGCCTAACAGGAGGCTTTAAAATTTTCTTTCTAGTGTCCTTCGTTTGGGAGAAAAATGCAATGGTACAAAACAGCTTTTCCTTGCCAATATCTCTCTTTTGCAAAGAGCTGCGCATTGGAAAATTCAGGGCTATGTCGTGTAGATGATGGCCTAACAGGAGGCTTTAAAATTTTCTTTCTAGTGTCCTTCGTTTGGGAGAAAAATGCAAAGGTACAAGACAGCTTTTCCTTGCCAATATCTCTCTTTTGCAAAGAGCTGCGCATTGGAAAATTCAGGGCTATGTCGTGTAGATGATGGCCTAACAGGAGGCTTTAAAATTTTCTTTCTAGTGTCCTTCGTTTGGGAGAAAAATGCAATGGTACAAGACAGCTTTTCCTTGCCAATATCTCTCTTTTGCAAAGAGCTGCGCATTGGAAAATTCAGGGCTATGTCGTGTAGATGATGGCCTAACAGGAGGCTTTAAAATTTTCTTTCTAGTGTCCTTCGTTTTGGAGAAAAATGCAAAGGTACAAGACAGCTTTTCCTTGCCAATATCTCTCTTTTGCAAAGAGCTGCGCATTGGAAAATTCAGGGCTATGTCGTGTAGATGATGGCCTAACAGGAGGCTTTAACATTTTCTTTCTAGTGTCCTTCGTTTGGGAGAAAAATGCAATGGTACAAGACAGCTTTTCCTTGCCAATATCTCTCTTTTGCAAAGAGCTGCGCATTGGAAAATTCAGGGCTATGTCGTGTAGATGATGGCCTAACAGGGGGCTTTAAAATTTTCTTTCTAGTGACCTTCGTTTGGGAGAAAAATGCAAAGGTACAAGACAGCTTTTCCTTGCCAATATCTCTCTTTTGCAAAGAGCTGCGCATTGGAAAATTCAGGGCTATGTCGTGTAGATGATGGCCTAACAGGAGGCTTTAAAATTTTCTTTCTAGTGTCCTTCGTTTGGGAGAAAAATGCAATGGTACAAGACAGCTTTTCCTTGCCAATATCTCTTTTTTGCAAAGAGCTGCGCATTGGAAAATTCAGGGCTATGTCGTGTAGATGATGGCCTAACAGGAGGCTTTAAAATGTTCTTTCTAGTGTCCTTCGTTTGGGAGAAAAATGCAAAGGTACAAGACAGCTTTTCCTTGCCAATATCTCTCTTTTGCAAAGAGCTGCGCATTGGAAAATTCAGGGCTATGTCGTGTAGATGATGGCCTAACAGGAGGCTTTCAAATTTTCTTTCTAGTGTCCTTCGTTTGGGAGAAAAATGCAAAGGTACAAGACAGCTTTTCCTTGCAAATATCTCTCTTTTGCAAAGAGCTACGCATTGGAAAATTCAGGGCTATGTCGTGTAGATGATGGCCTAACAGCAGGCTTTAAAATGTTCTTTCTAGTGTCCTTCGTTTGGGAGAAAAATGCAATGGTACAAGACAGCTTTTCCTTGCCAATATCTCTCTTTTGCAAAGAGCTGCGCATTGGAAAATTCAGGGCTATGTCGTGTAGATGATGGCCTAACAGGGGGCTTTAAAATTTTCTTTCTAGTGACCTTCGTTTGGGAGAAAAATGCAAAGGTACAAGACAGCTTTTCCTTGCAAATATCTCTCTTTTGCAAAGAGCTGCGCATTGGAAAATTCAGGGCTATGTCGTGTAGATGATGGCCTAACAGGAGGCTTTAACATTTTCTTTCTAGTGTCCTTCGTTTGGGAGAAAAATGCAATGGTACAAGACAGCTTTTCCTTGCCAATATCTCTCTTTTGCAAAGAGCTGCGCATTGGAAAATTCAGGGCTATGTCGTGTAGATGATGGCCTAACAGGAGGCTTTAAAATTTTCTTTCTAGTGTCCTTCGTTTGGGAGAAAAATGCAAAGGTACAAGACAGCTTTTCCTTGCCAATATCTCTCTTTTGCAAAGAGCTGCGCATTGGAAAATTCAGGGCTATGTCGTGTAGATGATGGCCTAACAGGAGGCTTTAAAATTTTCTTTCTAGTGTCCTTCGTTTGGGAGAAAAATGCAAAGGTACAAGACAGCTTTTCCTTGCAAATATCTCTCTTTTGCAAAGAGCTACGCATTGGAAAATTCAGGGCTATGTCGTGTAGATGATGGCCTAACAGGAGGCTTTAAAATTTTCTTTCTAGTGACCTTCGTTTGGGAGAAAAATGCAAAGGTACAAGACAGCTTTTCCTTGCCAATATCTCTCTTTTGCAAAGAGCTGCGCATTGGAAAATTCAGGGCTATGTCGTGTAGATGATGGCCTAACAGGAGGCTTTAAAATGTTCTTTCTAGTGTCCTTCGTTTGGGAGAAAAATGCAATGGTACAATACAGCTTTTCCTTGCCAATATCTCTCTTTTGCAAAGAGCTGCGCATTGGAAAATTCAGGGCTATGTCGTGTAGATGATGGCCTAACAGGAGGCTTTAAAATTTTCTTTCTAGTGACCTTCGTTTGGGAGAAAAATGCAAAGGTACAAGACAGCTTTTCCTTGCCAATATCTCTCTTTTGCAAATTGCTGCGCATTGGAAAATTCAGGGCTATGTCGTGTAGATGATGGCCTAACAGGAGGCTTTAACATTTTCTTTCTAGTGTCCTTCGTTTGGGAGAAAAATGCAATGGTACAAGACAGCTTTTCCTTGCCAATATCTCTCTTTTGCAAAGAGCTGCGCATTGGAAAATTCAGGGCTATGTCGTGTAGATGATGGCCTAACAGGAGGCTTTAAAATTTTCTTTCTAGTGTCCTTCGTTTGGGAGAAAAATGCAAAGGTACAAGACAGCTTTTCCTTGCCAATATCTCTCTTTTGCAAAGAGCTGCGCATTGGAAAATTCAGGGCTATGTCGTGTAGATGATGGCCTAACAGGAGGCTTTAACATTTTCTTTCTAGTGTCCTTCGTTTGGGAGAAAAATGCAATGGTACAATACAGCTTTTCCTTGCCAATATCTCTCTTTTGCAAAGAGCTGCGCATTGGAAAATTCAGGGCTATGTCGTGTAGATGATGGCCTAACAGGAGGCTTTAAAATTTTCTTTCTAGTGACCTTCGTTTGGGAGAAAAATGCAAAGGTACAAGACAGCTTTTCCTTGCCAATATCTCTCTTTTGCAAATTGCTGCGCATTGGAAAATTCAGGGCTATGTCGTGTAGATGATGGCCTAACAGGAGGCTTTAACATTTTCTTTCTAGTGTCCTTCGTTTGGGAGAAAAATGCAATGGTACAAGACAGCTTTTCCTTGCCAATATCTCTCTTTTGCAAAGAGCTGCGCATTGGAAAATTCAGGGCTATGTCGTGTAGATGATGGCCTAACAGGGGGCTTTAAAATTTTCTTTCTAGTGACCTTCGTTTGGGAGAAAAATGCAAAGGTACAAGACAGCTTTTCCTTGCCAATATCTCTCTTTTGCAAAGAGCTGCGCATTGGAAAATTCAGGGCTATGTCGTGTAGATGATGGCCTAACAGGAGGCTTTAAAATTTTCTTTCTAGTGTCCTTCGTTTGGGAGAAAAATGCAATAGTACAAGACAGCTTTTCCTTGCCAATATCTCTCTTTTGCAAAGAGCTGCGCATTGGAAAATTCAGGGCTATGTCGTGTAGATGATGGCCTAACAGGAGGCTTTAAAATTTTCTTTCTAGTGTCCTTCGTTTGGGAGAAAAATGCAATGGTACAAGACAGCTTTTCCTTGCCAATATCTCACTTTTGCAAAGAGCTGCGCATTGGAAAATTCAGGGCTATGTCGTGTAGATGATGGCCTAACAGGAGGCTTTAAAATTTTCTTTCTAGTGTCCTTCGTTTGGGAGAAAAATGCAATGGTACAAGACAGCTTTTCCTTGCCAATATCTCTCTTTTGCAAAGAGCTGCGCATTGGAAAATTCAGGGCTATGTCGTGTAGATGATGGCCTAACAGGAGGCTTTAAAATTTTCTTTCTAGTGTCCTTCGTTTGGGAGAAAAATGCAAAGGTACAAGACAGCTTTTCCTTGCCAATATCTCTCTTTTGCAAAGAGCTGCGCATTGGAAAATTCAGGGCTATGTCGTGTAGATGATGGCCTAACAGGAGGCTTTAAAATTTTCTTTCTAGTGTCCTTCGTTTGGGAGAAAAATGCAAAGGTACAAGACAGCTTTTCCTTGCAAATATCTCTCTTTTGCAAAGAGCTGCGCATTGGAAAATTCAGGGCTATGTCGTGTAGATGATGGCCTAACAGGAGGCTTTAAAATTTTCTTTCTAGTGTCCTTCGTTTGGGAGAAAAATGCAATGGTACAAGACAGCTTTTCCTTGCCAATATCTCTCTTTTGCAAAGAGCTGCGCATTGGAAAATTCAGGGCTATGTCGTGTAGATGATGGCCTAACAGGAGGCTTTAAAATTTTCTTTCTAGTGTCCTTCGTTTGGGAGAAAAATGCAATGGTACAAGACAGCTTTTCCTTGCCAATATCTCACTTTTGCAAAGAGCTGCGCATTGGAAAATTCAGGGCTATGTCGTGTAGATGATGGCCTAACAGGAGGCTTTAAAATTTTCTTTCTAGTGTCCTTCGTTTGGGAGAAAAATGCAATGGTACAAGACAGCTTTTCCTTGCCAATATCTCTCTTTTGCAAAGAGCTGCGCATTGGAAAATTCAGGGCTATGTCGTGTAGATGATGGCCTAACAGGAGGCTTTAAAATTTTCTTTCTAGTGTCCTTCGTTTGGGAGAAAAATGCAAAGGTACAAGACAGCTTTTCCTTGCCAATATCTCTCTTTTGCAAAGAGCTGCGCATTGGAAAATTCAGGGCTATGTCGTGTAGATGATGGCCTAACAGGAGGCTTTAAAATTTTCTTTCTAGTGTCCTTCGTTTGGGAGAAAAATGCAAAGGTACAAGACAGCTTTTCCTTGCAAATATCTCTCTTTTGCAAAGAGCTACGCATTGGAAAATTCAGGGCTATGTCGTGTAGATGATGGCCTAACAGGAGGCTTTAAAATTTTCTTTCTAGTGACCTTCGTTTGGGAGAAAAATGCAAAGGTACAAGACAGCTTTTCCTTGCCAATATCTCTCTTTTGCAAAGAGCTGCGCATTGGAAAATTCAGGGCTATGTCGTGTAGGTGATGGCCTAACAGCAGGCTTTAAAATGTTCTTTCTAGTGTCCTTCGTTTGGGAGAAAAATGCAATGGTACAAGACAGCTTTTCCTTGCCAATATCTCTCTTTTGCAAAGAGCTGCGCATTGGAAAATTCAGGGCTATGTCGTGTAGATGATGGTCTAACAGGAGGCTTTAAAATTTTCTTTCTAGTGTCCTTCGTTTGGGAGAAAAATGCAAAGGTACAAGACAGCTTTTCCTTGCCAATATCTCTCTTTTGCAAAGAGCTACGCATTGGAAAATTCAGGGCTATGTCGTGTAGATGATGGCCTAACAGGAGGCTTTAAAATTTTCTTTCTAGTGACCTTCGTTTGGGAGAAAAATGCAAAGGTACAAGACAGCTTTTCCTTACCAATATCTCTCTTTTGCAAAGAGCTGCGCATTGGAAAATTCAGGGCTATGTCGTGTAGATGATGGCCTAACAGGAGGCTTTAACATTTTCTTTCTAGTGTCCTTCGTTTGGGAGAAAAATGCAATGGTACAAGACAGCTTTTCCTTGCCAATATCTCACTTTTGCAAAGAGCTGCGCATTGGAAAATTCAGGGCTATGTCGTGTAGATGATGGCCTAACAGGAGGCTTTAAAATTTTCTTTCTAGTGTCCTTCGTTTGGGAGAAAAATGGAATGGTACAAGACAGCTTTTCCTTGCCAATATCTCTCTTTTGCAAAGAGCTGCGCATTGGAAAATTCAGGGCTATGTCGTGTAGATGATGGCCTAACAGGAGGCTTTAAAATTTTCTTTCTAGTGTCCTTCGTTTGGGATAAAAATGCAAAGGTACAAGACAGCTTTTCCTTGCCAATATCTCTCTTTTGCAAAGAGCTGCGCATTGGAAAATTCAGGGCTATGTCGTGTAGATGATGGCCTAACAGGAGGCTTTAAAATTTTCTTTCTAGTGTCCTTCGTTTGGGAGAAAAATGCAAAGGTACAAGACAGCTTTTCCTTGCAAATATCTCTCTTTTGCAAAGAGCTACGCATTGGAAAATTCAGGGCTATGTCGTGTAGATGATGGCCTAACAGGAGGCTTTAAAATTTTCTTTCTAGTGACCTTCGTTTGGGAGAAAAATGCAAAGGTACAAGACAGCTTTTCCTTGCCAATATCTCTCTTTTGCAAAGAGCTGCGCATTGGAAAATTCAGGGCTATGTCGTGTAGATGATGGCCTAACAGCAGGCTTTAAAATGTTCTTTCTAGTGTCCTTCGTTTGGGAGAAAAATGCAATGGTACAAGACAGCTTTTCCTTGCCAATATCTCTCTTTTGCAAAGAGCTGCGCATTGGAAAATTCAGGGCTATGTCGTGTAGATGATGGTCTAACAGGAGGCTTTAAAATTTTCTTTCTAGTGTCCTTCGTTTGGGAGAAAAATGCAAAGGTACAAGACAGCTTTTCCTTGCCAATATCTCTCTTTTGCAAAGAGCTACGCATTGGAAAATTCAGGGCTATGTCGTGTAGATGATGGCCTAACAGGAGTCTTTAAAATTTTCATTCTAGTGACCTTCGTTTGGGAGAAAAATGCAAAGGTACAAGACAGCTTTTCCTTGCCAATATCTCTCTTTTGCAAAGAGCTGCGCATTGGAAAATTCAGGGCTATTTCGTGTAGATGATGGCCTAACAGGAGGCTTTAAAATTTTCTTTCTAGCGTCCTTCGTTTATGAGAAAAATCCAAAGGTACAAGACAGCTTTTCCTTGCCAATATCTCTCTTTTGCAAAGAGCTACGCATTGGAAAATTCAGGGCTATGTCGTGTAGATGATGGCCTAACAGGAGGCTTTAAAATTTTCTTTCTAGTGTCCTTCGTTTGGGAGAAAAATGCAATGGTACAAGACAGCTTTTCCTTGCCAATATCTCTCTTTTGCAAAGAGCTGCGCATTGGAAAATTCAGGGCTATGTCGTGTAGACGACGGCCTAACAGGAGGCTTTAAAATTTTCTTTCTAGTTTCCTTCGTTTGGGAGAAAAATGCAAAGGTACAAGACAGCTTTTCCTTGCCAATATCTCTCTTTTGCAAAGAGCTGCGCATTGGAAAATTCAGGGCTATGTCGTGTAGATGATGGCCTAACAGGAGGCTTTAAAATTTTCTTTCTAGTGTCCTTCGTTTGGGAGAAAAATGCAATGGTACAAAACAGCTTTTCCTTGCCAATATCTCTCTTTTGCAAAGAGCTGCGCATTGGAAAATTCAGGGCTATGTCGTGTAGATGATGGCCTAACAGGAGGCTTTAAAATTTTCTTTCTAGTGTCCTTCGTTTGGGAGAAAAATGCAAAGGTACAAGACAGCTTTTCCTTGCCAATATCTCTCTTTTGCAAAGAGCTGCGCATTGGAAAATTCAGGGCTATGTCGTGTAGATGATGGCCTAACAGGAGGCTTTAAAATTTTCTTTCTAGTGTCCTTCGTTTGGGAGAAAAATGCAATGGTACAAGACAGCTTTTCCTTGCCAATATCTCTCTTTTGCAAAGAGCTGCGCATTGGAAAATTCAGGGCTATGTCGTGTAGATGATGGCCTAACAGGAGGCTTTAAAATTTTCTTTCTAGTGTCCTTCGTTTGGGAGAAAAATGCAAAGGTACAAGACAGCTTTTCCTTGCCAATATCTCTCTTTTGCAAAGAGCTGCGCATTGGAAAATTCAGGGCTATGTCGTGTAGATGATGGCCTAACAGGAGGCTTAAACATTTTCTTTCTAGTGTCCTTCGTTTGGGAGAAAAATGCAATGGTACAAGACAGCTTTTCCTTGCCAATATCTCTCTTTTGCAAAGAGCTGCGCATTGGAAAATTCAGGGCTATGTCGTGTAGATGATGGCCTAACAGGAGGCTTAAACATTTTCTTTCTAGTGTCCTTCGTTTGGGAGAAAAATGCAATGGTACAAGACAGCTTTTCCTTGCCAATATCTCTCTTTTGCAAAGAGCTGCGCATTGGAAAATTCAGGGCTATGTCGTGTAGATGATGGCCTAACAGGGGGCTTTAAAATTTTCTTTCTAGTGACCTTCGTTTGGGAGAAAAATGCAAAGGTACAAGACAGCTTTTCCTTGCCAATATCTCTCTTTTGCAAAGAGCTGCGTATTGGAAAATTCAGGGCTATGTCGTGTAGATGATGGCCTAACAGGAGGCTTTAAAATTTTCTTTCTAGTGTCCTTCGTTTGGGAGAAAAATGCAATGGTACAAGACAGCTTTTCCTTGCCAATATCTCTTTTTTGCAAAGAGCTGCGCATTGGAAAATTCAGGGCTATGTCGTGTAGATGATGGCCTAACAGGAGGCTTTAAAATGTTCTTTCTAGTGTCCTTCGTTTGGGAGAAAAATGCAAAGGTACAAGACAGCTTTTCCTTGCCAATATCTCTCTTTTGCAAAGAGCTGCGCATTGGAAAATTCAGGGCTATGTCGTGTAGATGATGGCCTAACAGGAGGCTTTCAAATTTTCTTTCTAGTGTCCTTCGTTTGGGAGAAAAATGCAAAGGTACAAGACAGCTTTTCCTTGCAAATATCTCTCTTTTGCAAAGAGCTACGCATTGGAAAATTCAGGGCTATGTCGTGTAGATGATGGCCTAACAGCAGGCTTTAAAATGTTCTTTCTAGTGTCCTTCGTTTGGGAGAAAAATGCAATGGTACAAGACAGCTTTTCCTTGCCAATATCTCTCTTTTGCAAAGAGCTGCGCATTGGAAAATTCAGGGCTATGTCGTGTAGATGATGGCCTAACAGGGGGCTTTAAAATTTTCTTTCTAGTGACCTTCGTTTGGGAGAAAAATGCAAAGGTACAAGACAGCTTTTCCTTGCCAATATCTCTCTTTTGCAAAGAGCTGCGCATTGGAAAATTCAGGGCTATGTCGTGTAGATGATGGCCTAACAGGAGGCTTTAACATTTTCTTTCTAGTGTCCTTCGTTTGGGAGAAAAATGCAATGGTACAAGACAGCTTTTCCTTGCCAATATCTCTCTTTTGCAAAGAGCTGCGCATTGGAAAATTCAGGGCTATGTCGTGTAGATGATGGCCTAACAGGAGACTTTAACATTTTCTTTCTAGTGTCCTTCGTTTGGGAGAAAAATGCAATGGTACAAGACAGCTTTTCCTTGCCAATATCTCTCTTTTGCAAAGAGCTGCGCATTGGAAAATTCAGGGCTATGTCGTGTAGATGATGGCCTAACAGGGGGCTTTAAAATTTTCTTTCTAGTGACCTTCGTTTGGGAGAAAAATGCAAAGGTACAAGACAGCTTTTCCTTGCCAATATGTCTATTTTGCAAAGAGCTGCGCATTGGAAAATTCAGGGCTATGTCGTGTAGATGATGGCCTAACAGGAGGCTTTAAAATTTTCTTTCTAGTGTCCTTCGTTTGGGAGAAAAATGCAATGGTACAAGACAGCTTTTCCTTGCCAATATCTCTCTTTTGCAAAGAGCTGCGCATTGGAAAATTCAGGGCTATGTCGTGTAGATGATGGCCTAACAGGAGGCTTTAAAATTTTCTTTCTAGTGTCCTTCGTTTGGGAGAAAAATGCAAAGGTACAAGACAGCTTTTCCTTGCCAATATCTCTCTTTTGCAAAGAGCTGCGCATTGGAAAATTCAGGGCTATGTCGTGTAGATGATGGCCTAACAGGAGGCTTTAAAATTTTCTTTCTAGTGTCCTTCGTTTGGGAGAAAAATGCAATGGTACAAGACAGCTTTTCCTTGCCAATATCTCTCTTTTGCAAAGAGCTGCGCATTGGAAAATTCAGGGCTATGTCGTGTAGACGACGGCCTAACAGGAGGCTTTAAAATTTTCTTTCTAGTTTCCTTCGTTTGGGAGAAAAATGCAAAGGTACAAGACAGCTTTTCCTTGCCAATATCTCTCTTTTGCAAAGAGCTGCGCATTGGAAAATTCAGGGCTATGTCGTGTAGATGATGGCCTAACAGGAGGCTTTAAAATTTTCTTTCTAGTGTCCTTCGTTTGGGAGAAAAATGCAATGGTACAAAACAGCTTTTCCTTGCCAATATCTCTCTTTTGCAAAGAGCTGCGCATTGGAAAATTCAGGGCTATGTCGTGTAGATGATGGCCTAACAGGAGGCTTTAAAATTTTCTTTCTAGTGTTCTTCGTTTGGGAGAAAAATGCAAAGGTACAAGACAGCTTTTCCTTGCCAATATCTCTCTTTTGCAAAGAGCTGCGCATTGGAAAATTCAGGGCTATGTCGTGTAGATGATGGCCTAACAGGAGGCTTTAAAATTTTCTTTCTAGTGTCCTTCGTTTGGGAGAAAAATGCAATGGTACAAGACAGCTTTTCCTTGCCAATATCTCTCTTTTGCAAAGAGCTGCGCATTGGAAAATTCAGGGCTATGTCGTGTAGATGATGGCCTAACAGGAGGCTTTAAAATTTTCTTTCTAGTGTCCTTCGTTTGGGAGAAAAATGCAAAGGTACAAGACAGCTTTTCCTTGCCAATATCTCTCTTTTGCAAAGAGCTGCGCATTGGAAAATTCAGGGCTATGTCGTGTAGATGATGGCCTAACAGGAGGCTTAAACATTTTCTTTCTAGTGTCCTTCGTTTGGGAGAAAAATGCAATGGTACAAGACAGCTTTTCCTTGCCAATATCTCTCTTTTGCAAAGAGCTGCGCATTGGAAAATTCAGGGCTATGTCGTGTAGATGATGGCCTAACAGGAGGCTTAAACATTTTCTTTCTAGTGTCCTTCGTTTGGGAGAAAAATGCAATGGTACAAGACAGCTTTTCCTTGCCAATATCTCTCTTTTGCAAAGAGCTGCGCATTGGAAAATTCAGGGCTATGTCGTGTAGATGATGGCCTAACAGGGGGCTTTAAAATTTTCTTTCTAGTGACCTTCGTTTGGGAGAAAAATGCAAAGGTACAAGACAGCTTTTCCTTGCCAATATCTCTCTTTTGCAAAGAGCTGCGCATTGGAAAATTCAGGGCTATGTCGTGTAGATGATGGCCTAACAGGAGGCTTTAAAATTTTCTTTCTAGTGTCCTTCGTTTGGGAGAAAAATGCAATGGTACAAGACAGCTTTTCCTTGCCAATATCTCTTTTTTGCAAAGAGCTGCGCATTGGAAAATTCAGGGCTATGTCGTGTAGATGATGGCCTAACAGGAGGCTTTAAAATGTTCTTTCTAGTGTCCTTCGTTTGGGAGAAAAATGCAAAGGTACAAGACAGCTTTTCCTTGCCAATATCTCTCTTTTGCAAAGAGCTGCGCATTGGAAAATTCAGGGCTATGTCGTGTAGATGATGGCCTAACAGGAGGCTTTCAAATTTTCTTTCTAGTGTCCTTCGTTTGGGAGAAAAATGCAAAGGTACAAGACAGCTTTTCCTTGCAAATATCTCTCTTTTGCAAAGAGCTACGCATTGGAAAATTCAGGGCTATGTCGTGTAGATGATGGCCTAACAGCAGGCTTTAAAATGTTCTTTCTAGTGTCCTTCGTTTGGGAGAAAAATGCAATGGTACAAGACAGCTTTTCCTTGCCAATATCTCTCTTTTGCAAAGAGCTGCGCATTGGAAAATTCAGGGCTATGTCGTGTAGATGATGGCCTAACAGGGGGCTTTAAAATTTTCTTTCTAGTGACCTTCGTTTGGGAGAAAAATGCAAAGGTACAAGACAGCTTTTCCTTGCCAATATCTCTCTTTTGCAAAGAGCTGCGCATTGGAAAATTCAGGGCTATGTCGTGTAGATGATGGCCTAACAGGAGGCTTTAACATTTTCTTTCTAGTGTCCTTCGTTTGGGAGAAAAATGCAATGGTACAAGACAGCTTTTCCTTGCCAATATCTCTCTTTTGCAAAGAGCTGCGCATTGGAAAATTCAGGGCTATGTCGTGTAGATGATGGCCTAACAGGAGGCTTTAACATTTTCTTTCTAGTGTCCTTCGTTTGGGAGAAAAATGCAATGGTACAAGACAGCTTTTCCTTGCCAATATCTCTCTTTTGCAAAGAGCTGCGCATTGGAAAATTCAGGGCTATGTCGTGTAGATGATGGCCTAACAGGGGGCTTTAAAATTTTCTTTCTAGTGACCTTCGTTTGGGAGAAAAATGCAAAGGTACAAGACAGCTTTTCCTTGCCAATATGTCTATTTTGCAAAGAGCTGCGCATTGGAAAATTCAGGGCTATGTCGTGTAGATGATGGCCTAACAGGAGGCTTTAAAATTTTCTTTCTAGTGTCCTTCGTTTGGGAGAAAAATGCAATGGTACAAGACAGCTTTTCCTTGCCAATATCTCTCTTTTGCAAAGAGCTGCGCATTGGAAAATTCAGGGCTATGTCGTGTAGATGATGGCCTAACAGGAGGCTTTAAAATTTTCTTTCTAGTGTCCTTCGTTTGGGAGAAAAATGCAAAGGTACAAGACAGCTTTTCCTTGCCAATATCTCTCTTTTGCAAAGAGCTGCGCATTGGAAAATTCAGGGCTATGTCGTGTAGATGATGGCCTAACAGGAGGCTTTAAAATTTTCTTTCTAGTGTCCTTCGTTTTGGAGAAAAATGCAAAGGTACAAGACAGCTTTTCCTTGCAAATGTCTCTCTTTTGCAAAGAGCTACGCATTGGAAAATTCAGGGCTATGTCGTGTAGATGATGGCCTAACAGGAGGCTTTAAAATTTTCTTTCTAGTGACCTTCGTTTGGGAGAAAAATGCAAAGGTACAAGACAGCTTTTCCTTGCCAATATCTCTCTTTTGCAAAGAGCTGCGCATTGGAAAATTCAGGGCTATGTCGTGTAGATGATGGCCTAACAGCAGGCTTTAAAATGTTCTTTCTAGTGTCCTTCGTTTGGGAGAAAAATGCAATGGTACAAGACAGCTTTTCCTTGCCAATATCTCTCTTTTGCAAAGAGCTGCGCATTGGAAAATTCAGGGCTATGTCGTGTAGATGATGGCCTAACAGGGGGCTTTAAAATTTTCTTTCTAGTGACCTTCGTTTGGGAGAAAAATGCAAAGGTACAAGACAGCTTTTCCTTGCCAATATCTCTCTTTTGCAAAGAGCTGCGCATTGGAAAATTCAGGGCTATGTCGTGTAGATGATGGCCTAACAGGAGGCTTTAACATTTTCTTTCTAGTGTCCTTCGTTTGGGAGAAAAATGCAATGGTACAAGACAGCTTTTCCTTGCCAATATCTCACTTTTGCAAAGAGCTGCGCATTGGAAAATTCAGGGCTATGTCGTGTAGATGATGGCCTAACAGGAGGCTTTAAAATTTTCTTTCTAGTGTCCTTCGTTTGGGAGAAAAATGCAATGGTACAAGACAGCTTTTCCTTGCCAATATCTCTCTTTTGCAAAGAGCTGCGCATTGGAAAATTCAGGGCTATGTCGTGTAGATGATGGCCTAACAGGAAGCTTTAAAATTTTCTTTCTAGTGTCCTTCGTTTGGGAGAAAAATGCAAAGGTACAAGACAGCTTTTCCTTGCCAATATCTCTCTTTTGCAAAGAGCTGCGCATTGGAAAATTCAGGGCTATGTCGTGTAGATGATGGCCTAACAGGAGGCTTTAAAATTTTCTTTCTAGTGTCCTTCGTTTGGGAGAAAAATGCAAAGGTACAAGACAGCTTTTCCTTGCCAATATCTCTCTTTTGCAAAGAGCTACGCATTGGAAAATTCAGGGCTATGTCGTGTAGATGATGGCCTAACAGGAGGCTTTAAAATTTTCTTTCTAGTGACCTTCGTTTGGGAGAAAAATGCAAAGGTACAAGACAGCTTTTCCTTGCCAATATCTCTCTTTTGCAAAGAGCTGCGCATTGGAAAATTCAGGGCTATGTCGTGTAGATGATGGCCTAACAGGAGGCTTTAACATTTTCTTTCTAGTGTCCTTCGTTTGGGAGAAAAATGCAATGGTACAAGACAGCTTTTCCTTGCCAATATCTCTCTTTTGCAAAGAGCTGCGCATTGGAAAATTCAGGGCTATGTCGTGTAGATGATGGCCTAACAGGAGGCTTTAAAATTTTCTTTCTAGTGTCCTTCGTTTGGGAGAAAAATGCAATGGTACAAGACAGCTTTTCCTTGCCAATATCTCTCTTTTGCAAAGAGCTGCGCATTGGAAAATTCAGGGCTATGTCGTGTAGATGATGGCCTAACAGGAGGCTTTAAAATTTTCTTTCTAGTGTCCTTCGTTTGGGAGAAAAATGCAAAGGTACAAGACAGCTTTTCCTTGCCAATATCTCTCTTTTGCAAAGAGCTGCGCATTGGAAAATTCAGGGCTATGTCGTGTAGATGATGGCCTAACAGGAGGCTTTAAAATTTTCTTTCTAGTGTCCTTCGTTTGGGAGAAAAATGCAAAGGTACAAGACAGCTTTTCCTTGCAAATATCTCTCTTTTGCAAAGAGCTACGCATTGGAAAATTCAGGGCTATGTCGTGTAGATGATGGCCTAACAGCAGGCTTTAAAATGTTCTTTCTAGTGTCCTTCGTTTGGGAGAAAAATGCAATGGTACAAGACAGCTTTTCCTTGCCAATATCTCTCTTTTGCAAAGAGCTGCGCATTGGAAAATTCAGGGCTATGTCGTGTAGATGATGGTCTAACAGGAGGCTTTAAAATTTTCTTTCTAGTGTCCTTCGTTTGGGAGAAAAATGCAAAGGTACAAGACAGCTTTTCCTTGCCAATATCTCTCTTTTGCAAAGAGCTACGCATTGGAAAATTCAGGGCTATGTCGTGTAGATGATGGCCTAACAGGAGGCTTTAAAATTTTCTTTCTAGTGACCTTCGTTTGGGAGAAAAATGCAAAGGTACAATACAGCTTTTCCTTGCCAATATCTCTCTTTTGCAAAGAGCTGCGCATTGGAAAATTCAGGGCTATGTCGTGTAGATGATGGCTTAACAGCAGGCTTTAAAATGTTCTTTCTAGTGTCCTTCGTTTGGGAGAAAAATGCAAAGGTACAAGACAGCTTTTCCTTGCCAATATCTCTCTTTTGCAAAGAGCTACGCATTGGAAAATTCAGGGCTATGTCGTGTAGATGATGGCCTAACAGGAGGCTTTAAAATTTTCTTTCTAGTGACCTTCGTTTGGGAGAAAAATGCAAAGGTACAAGACAGCTTTTCCTTGCCAATATCTCTCTTTTGCAAAGAGCTGCGCATTGGAAAATTCAGGGCTATTTCGTGTAGATGATGGCCTAACAGGAGGCTTTAAAATTTTCTTTCTAGCGTCCTTCGTTTATGAGAAAAATCCAAAGGTACAAGACAGCTTTTCCTTGCCAATATCTCTCTTTTGCAAAGAGCTACGCATTGGAAAATTCAGGTCTATGTCGTGTAGATGATGGCCTAACAGGAGGCTTTAAAATTTTCTTTCTAGTGTCCTTCGTTTGGGAGAAAAATGCAATGGTACAAGACAGCTTTTCCTTGCCAATATCTCTCTTTTGCAAAGAGCTGCGCATTGGAAAATTCAGGGCTATGTCGTGTAGATGATGGCCTAACAGGGGGCTTTAAAATTTTCTTTCTAGTGACCTTCGTTTGGGAGAAAAATGCAAAGGTACAAGACAGCTTTTCCTTGCCAATATCTCTCTTTTGCAAAGAGCTGCGCATTGGAAAATTCAGGGCTATGTCGTGTAGATGATGGCCTAACAGGAGGCTTTAACATTTTCTTTCTAGTGTCCTTCGTTTGGGAGAAAAATGCAATGGTACAAGACAGCTTTTCCTTGCCAATATCTCTCTTTTGCAAAGAGCTGCGCATTGGAAAATTCAGGGCTATGTCGTGTAGATGATGGCCTAACAGGAGGCTTTAAAATTTTCTTTCTAGTGTCCTTCGTTTGGGAGAAAAATGCAAAGGTACAAGACAGCTTTTCCTTGCCAATATCTCTCTTTTGCAAAGAGCTGCGCATTGGAAAATTCAGGGCTATGTCGTGTAGATGATGGCCTAACAGGAGGCTTTAAAATTTTCTTTCTAGTGTCCTTCGTTTGGGAAAAAATGCAAAGGTACAAGACAGCTTTTCCTTGCAAATATCTCTCTTTTGCAAAGAGCTACGCATTGGAAAATTCAGGGCTATGTCGTGTAGATGATGGCCTAACAGGAGGCTTTAAAATTTTCTTTCTAGTGACCTTCGTTTGGGAGAAAAATGCAAAGGTACAAGACAGCTTTTCCTTGCCAATATCTCTCTTTTGCAAAGAGCTGCGCATTGGAAAATTCAGGGCTATGTCGTGTAGATGATGGCCTAACAGGAGGCTTTAACATTTTCTTTCTAGTGTCCTTCGTTTGGGAGAAAAATGCAATGGTACAAGACAGCTTTTCCTTGCCAATATCTCTCTTTTGCAAAGAGCTGCGCATTGGAAAATTCAGGGCTATGTCGTGTAGATGATGGCCTAACAGGAGGCTTTAAAATTTTCTTTCTAGTGTCCTTCGTTTGGGAGAAAAATGCAATGGTACAAGACAGCTTTTCCTTGCCAATATCTCTCTTTTGCAAAGAGCTGCGCATTGGAAAATTCAGGGCTATGTCGTGTAGATGATGGCCTAACAGGAGGCTTTAAAATTTTCTTTCTAGTGTCCTTCGTTTGGGAGAAAAATGCAAAGGTACAAGACAGCTTTTCCTTGCCAATATCTCTCTTTTGCAAAGAGCTGCGCATTGGAAAATTCAGGGCTATGTCGTGTAGATGATGGCCTAACAGCAGGCTTTAAAATGTTCTTTCTAGTGTCCTTCGTTTGGGAGAAAAATGCAATGGTACAAGACAGCTTTTCCTTGCCAATATCTCTCTTTTGCAAAGAGCTGCGCATTGGAAAATTCAGGGCTATGTCGTGTAGATGATGGCCTAACAGGAGGCTTTAAAATTTTCTTTCTAGTGTCCTTCGTTTGGGAGAAAAATGCAAAGGTACAAGACAGCTTTTCCTTGCCAATATCTCTCTTTTGCAAAGAGCTACGCATTGGAAAATTCAGGGCTATGTCGTGTAGATGATGGCCTAACAGGAGGCTTTAAAATTTTCTTTCTAGTGACCTTCGTTTGGGAGAAAAATGCAAAGGTACAAGACAGCTTTTCCTTGCCAATATCTCTCTTTTGCAAAGAGCTGCGCATTGGAAAATTCAGGGCTATGTCGTGTAGATGATGGCCTAACAGGAGGCTTTAAAATTTTCTTTCTAGTGTCCTTCGTTTGGGAGAAAAATGCAATGGTACAAGACAGCTTTTCCTTGCCAATATCTCTCTTTTGCAAAGAGCTGCGCATTGGAAAATTCAGGGCTATGTCGTGTAGATGATGGCCTAACAGGAGGCTTTAAAATTTTCTTTCTAGTGACCTTCGTTTGGGAGAAAAATGCAAAGGTATAAGACAGCTTTTCCTTGCCAATATCTCTCTTTTGCAAAGAGCTGCGCATTGGAAAATTCAGGGCTATGTCGTGTAGATGATGGCCTAACAGGGGGCTTTAAAATTTTCTTTCTAGTGACCTTCGTTTGGGAGAAAAATGCAAAGGTACAAGACAGCTTTTCCTTGCCAATATCTCTCTTTTGCAAAGAGCTGCGCATTGGAAAATTCAGGGCTATGTCGTGTAGATGATGGCCTAACAGGAGGCTTTAACATTTTCTTTCTAGTGTCCTTCGTTTGGGAGAAAAATGCAATGGTACAAGACAGCTTTTCCTTGCCAATATCTCTCTTTTGCAAAGAGCTGCGCATTGGAAAATTCAGGGCTATGTCGTGTAGATGATGGCCTAACAGGAGGCTTTAAAATTTTCTTTCTAGTGTCCTTCGTTTGGGAGAAAAATGCAAAGGTACAAGACAGCTTTTCCTTGCCAATATCTCTCTTTTGCAAAGAGCTGCGCATTGGAAAATTCAGGGCTATGTCGTGTAGATGATGGCCTAACAGCAGGCTTTAAAATGTTCTTTCTAGTGTCCTTCGTTTGGGAGAAAAATGCAATGGTACAAGACAGCTTTTCCTTGCCAATATCTCTCTTTTGCAAAGAGCTGCGCATTGGAAAATTCAGGGCTATGTCGTGCAGACAGGGTTATCCTCTGATGCATCTGAAGATGCGATCCGGACCACTTGTCCAACAGATCCCACTGAAAGATCCGTGCATGGAACCTTCCGAACGGAATTGCATGGAACCTTCCGAACGGAATTGCTTCGTAAGAAGCTACCATCTTTCCCAGGACTCGCGTGCAGTGGTGCACCGACACCTGTTTTGGTCTTAGGAGGTCTCTGACTAGCGATGACAACTCCTTGTCCTTCTCCTCCGGGAGAAACACCCTTTTCTGTTCTGTGTCCAGAACCATCCCCAGGAACAATAGACGTGTTGCAGGAACCAGCTGCGACTTTGGAATATTCAGGATCCAGCCGTGCTGTTGTAGCACCTGCCGAGCAAGTGCTACTCCGATCAACAACTGTTCCTTGGACCTCGCCTTTATCAGGAGATCGTCCAAGTACGGGATAATTATAACTCCCTTTTTTCGCAGGAGTATCATCATCTCGGCCATTACCTTGGTAAACACCCTCGGTGCCGTGGACAGACCAAACGGCAGCGTCTGGAATTGGTAATGACAGTCCTGTACCACAAATCTGAGGTACTCCTGGTGAGGAGAGTAAATGGGGACATGCAGGTAAGCATCCTTGATGTCCAGTGATACCATGTAATCCCCTTCCTCCAGGCTTGAGATAACCGCCCTGAGCGATTCCATCTTGAACTTGAACCGTTTTATATACGTGTTCAAAGATTTAAAATTTAAAATGGGTCTCACCGAACCGTCCGGTTTCGGTACCACAAACATTGTGGAATAGTAACCCCTTCCTTGTTGAAGGAGGGGTACCTTGACTATCACCTGCTGCAAATACAGCTTGTGAATTTGCCTCTATCACAGCCTCCCTGTCCAAGGGAGATGTTGGCAAGGCAGATTTTAGGAAACGGCGAGGGGGAGACGTCTCGAATTCCAGCTTGAATCCCTGAGACACTACTTGTAGAATCCAGGGATCCACCTGTGAGCAAGCCCACTGATTGCTGAAGCACTTGAGATGGGCCCCCACCGCACCTGGCTCCACCAGTGGAGCCCCAGCGTCATGCTGTGGACTTAGCGGAAGCGGGGGAGGACTTTTGTTCCTGGGAACTGGCTGTATATATATATATATATATATGCACACACACTCATGTATATACATGTATACACAAATACACGTATGTACATGTTTATGTATGTCTTCAGGATCTCTTGCACTTACATGTGCAGCAGAGTACTGCAATGGAAGCATGCTGGGCCCATAACCCAGAGGTAGGCAGATTGAAACTATCCTCTGCTATATGCATTTTTTTTTGTTAATTAAAGTAATCCAAAACTGGGATTGATATTTTGTCTCTTTTATTTTTACTTAAAGTACAATAACTTTTACCATTTTAATTTGTTTTAATAGTATATTGACAGTATTGTTTTCTTTCAAAAATCCACTTCATTTTCTTTACCCTATTATTAAAATGGTAATTGACAAAAACAAACTACATTGTCACCAGAAGAGCAATACAAAATGTACAAGTGATATATTAAAATCATCTTTCCAGCTTGAATTTCAATGATGCATTGGGGCAACGATTTTGTGAGAAACATCTTCACCCTTAAATAAAGATTTTCTTAATTCCTTACCTGTGTGCTAATTAGATATCACCTTGTTTTCATATTAAACAGACTTCCACATGAGAAAGCAGCAAGGATGCAGTGGCGTTAATGTTTCCTGGTGTCAACCTGTATTATTTCAGTAGACATTGAAATGAGGATGCATCTTGCTGCCTTTCCAATGAAGCAAGTTTAATTTAGTAATAGGTGAAAAACCATCCTTACAAAGGTGTTAATCAGAGACTTGGCTTTGTGGACACTTTTCAGAGAACAAATTTGTTAGCATAAAAATAAAGCCAGAAAATAAAGAGCTGTTTAATCACTCAATTGGATTTTTCTGCCAGCATATTTTTTTTCTCTGCAACCCACTGCTAAATTGTGCTTCCTAGCTGTTTTTATAAAATCACTGAATCAAATCTAAATCTGATTACATCAGAGAAGGCAAAGTACCCTACACCATAACAATGGGTTTGAAATTTTGACTTGTCTACTTAAAGATCACCAAAATCTGATAACAAGGTCAATTAGGTCCCTGGGTGGGATTGAACCACCAACCTTTTGGTTAATAGCCGTACATACTAACTGATTGCGCCACAGAGACACTTTGCAAAAGTTCATACTGACAAAGGCTAATAAGCATTCATCTAAAACGTTTCCTAGAAAAACTTTAAAAAGTCAATAATCTGGAGAGTTTTTGTAAGATGTTTCTTCCATCAACCAACGAAGAAACACATTGGTACTTTCCCATGATGAGTGAGTGCTTCAGGATCTCTTGCACTTACATGTGCAGCAGAGTACTGCAATGGAAGCATGCTGGGCCCATAACCCAGAGGTAGGCAGATTGAAACTATCCTCTGCTGTATGCTTTTTTTTTTTTTTTTGTTAATTAAAGTAATCCAAAACTGGGATTGATATTTTGGCTCTTTTATTTTTACTTAAAGTACAATAACTTTTACCATTTTAATTTGTTTTAATAGTATATTGACAGTATTGTTTTCTTTCAAAAATCCACTTAATTTTCTTTACCCTATTATTAAAATGGTAATTGACAAAAACAAACTACATTGTCACCAGAAGAGCAATACAAAATGTACAAGTGATATATTAAAATCATCTTTCCAGCTTGAATTTCAATGATGCATTGGGGCAACGATTTTGTGAGAAACATCTTCACCCTTAAATAAAGATTTTCTTAATTCCTTACCTGTGTGCTAATTAGATATCACCTTGTTTTCACATTAAACAGACTTCCACATGAGAAAGCAGCAAGGATGCAGTGGCGTTAATGTTTCCTGGTGTCAACCTGTATTATTTCAGTAGACATTGAAATGAGGATGCATCTTGCTGCCTTTCCAATGAAGCAAGTTTAATTTAGTAATAGGTGAAAAACCATCCCTACAAAGGTGTTAATCAGAGACTTGGCTTTGTGGACACTTTTCAGAGAACAAATTTGTTAGCATAAAAATAAAGCCAGAAAATGAAGAGCTGTTTAATCACGCAATTTGATTTTTTTGCCAGCATATTTCTTTTTCTCTGCAACCCACTGCTAAATTGTGCTTCCTAGATGTTTTTATAAAATCACTGAATCAAATCTAACTCTGATTACATCAGAGAAGGCCAGGTACCCTACACCATAACAGGGGGTATGAAATTTGACTTGTCTACTTAAAGATCACCAAAATCTGATAACAAGGTCAATTAGGTCCCTGGGTGGGATTGAACCACCAACCTTTTGGTTAATAGCCGTACATACTAACTGATTGCGCCACAGAGACACTTTGCAAAAGTTCATACTGACAAAGGCTAATAAGCATTCATCTAAAACGTTTCCTAGAAAAACTTTAAAAAGTCAATAATCTGGAGAGTTTTTGTAAGATGTTTCTTCCATCAACCAACGAAGAAACACATTGGTACTTTCCCATGATGAGTGAGTGCTTCAGGATCTCTTGCACTTACATGTGCAGCAGAGTACTGCAATGGAAGCATGCTGGGCCCATAACCAAGAGGTAGGCAGATTGAAACTATCCTCTGCTATATGCATTTTTTTGTTTGTTAATTAAAGTAATCCAAAACTGGGATTGATATTTTGGCTCTTTTATTTTTACTTAAAGTACAATAACTTTTACCATTTTAATTTGTTTTAATAGTATATTGACAGTATTGTTTTCTTTCAAAAATCCACTTAATTTTTTTTACCCTATTATTAAAATGGTAATTGACAAAATCAAACTACATTGTCACCAGAAGAGCAATACAAAATGTACAAGTGATATATTAAAATCATCTTTCCAGCTTGAATTTCAATGATGCATTGGGGCAACGATTTTGTGAGAAACATCTTCACCCTTAAATAAAGATTTTCTTAATTCCTTACCTGTGTGCTAATTAGATATCACCTTGTTTTCACATTAAACAGACTTCCACATGAGAAAGCAGCAAGGATGCAGTGGCGTTAATGTTTCCTGGTGTCAACCTGTATTATTTCAGTAGACATTGAAATGAGGATGCATCTTGCTGCCTTTCCAATGAAGCAAGTTTAATTTAGTAATAGGTGAAAAACCATCCCTACAAAGGTGTTAATCAGAGACTTGGCTTTGTGGACACTTTTCAGAGAACAAATTTGTTAGCATAAAAATAAAGCCAGAAAATGAAGAGCTGTTTAATCACGCAATTTGATTTTTTTGCCAGCATATTTCTTTTTCTCTGCAACCCACTGCTAAATTGTGCTTCCTAGATGTTTTTATAAAATCACTGAATCAAATCTAACTCTGATTACATCAGAGAAGGCCAGGTACCCTACACCATAACAGGGGGTATGAAATTTGACTTGTCTACTTAAAGATCACCAAAATCTGATAACAAGGTCAATTAGGTCCCTGGGTGGGATTGAACCACCAACCTTTTGGTTAATAGCCGTACATACTAACTGATTGCGCCACTGAGACACTTTGCGAAAGTTCATACTGACAAAGGCTAATAAGCATTCATCTAAAACGTTTCCTAGAAAAACTTTAAAAAGTCAATAATCTGGAGAGTTTTTGTAAGATGTTTCTTCCATCAACCAACGAAGAAACACATTGGTACTTTCCCATGATGAGTGAGTGCTTCAGGATCTCTTGCACTTACATGTGCAGCAGAGTACTGCAATGGAAGCATGCTGGGCCCATAACCAAGAGGTAGGCAGATTGAAACTATCCTCTGCTATATGCATTTTTTTGTTTGTTAATTAAAGTAATCCAAAACTGGGATTGATATTTTGTCTCTTTTATTTTTACTTAAAGTACAATAACTTTTACCATTTTAATTTGTTTTAATAGTATATTGACAGTATTGTTTTCTTTCAAAAATCCACTTCATTTTCTTTACCCTATTATTAAAATGGTAATTGACAAAAACAAACTACATTGTCACCAGAAGAGCAATACAAAATGTACAAGTGATATATTAAAATCATCTTTCCAGCTTGAATTTCAATGATGCATTGGGGCAACGATTTTGTGAGAAACATCTTCACCCTTAAATAAAGATTTTCTTAATTCCTTACCTGTGTGCTAATTAGATATCACCTTGTTTTCATATTAAACAGACTTCCACATGAGAAAGCAGCAAGGATGCAGTGGCGTTAATGTTTCCTGGTGTCAACCTGTATTATTTCAGTAGACATTGAAATGAGGATGCATCTTGCTGCCTTTCCAATGAAGCAAGTTTAATTTAGTAATAGGTGAAAAACCATCCTTACAAAGGTGTTAATCAGAGACTTGGCTTTGTGGACACTTTTCAGAGAACAAATTTGTTAGCATAAAAATAAAGCCAGAAAATAAAGAGCTGTTTAATCACTCAATTGGATTTTTCTGCCAGCATATTTTTTTTCTCTGCAACCCACTGCTAAATTGTGCTTCCTAGCTGTTTTTATAAAATCACTGAATCAAATCTAAATCTGATTACATCAGAGAAGGCCAAGTACCCTACACCATAACAGTGGGTTTGAAATTTTGACTTGTCTACTTAAAGATCACCAAAATCTGATAACAAGGTCAATTAGGTCCCTGGGTGGGATTGAACCACCAACCTTTTGGTTAATCGCCGTACATACTAACTGATTGCGCCACAGAGACACTTTGCAAAAGTCCATACTGACAAAGGCTAATAAGCATTCATCTAAAACGTTTCCTAGCAAAACTTTAAAAAGTCAATAATCTGGAGAGTTTTTGTAAGATGTTTCTTCCATCAACCAACGAAGAAACACATTGGTACTTTCCCATGATGAGTGAGTGCTTCAGGATCTCTTGCACTTACATGTGCAGCAGAGTACTGCAATGGAAGCATGCTGGACCCATAACCCAGAGGTAGGCAGATTGAAACTATCCTCTGCTGTATGCTTTTTTTTTTTTTTGTTAATTAAAGTAATCCAAAACTGGGATTGATATTTTGGCTCTTTTATTTTTACTTAAAGTACAATAACTTTTACCATTTTAATTTGTTTTAATAGTATATTGACAGAATTGTTTTCTTTCAAAAATCCACTTAATTTTCTTTACCCTATTATTAAAATGGTAATTGACAAAAACAAACTACATTGTCACCAGAAGAGCAATACAAAATGTACAAGTGATATATTAAAATCATCTTTCCAGCTTGAATTTCAATGATGCATTGGGGCAACGATTTTGTGAGAAACATCTTCACCCTTAAATAAAGATTTTCTTAAATCCTTACCTGTGTGCTAATTAGATATCACCTTGTTTTCACATTAAACAGACTTCCACATGAGAAAGCAGCAAGGATGCCGTGGCGTTAATGTTTCCTGGTGTCAACCTGTATTATTTCAGTAGACATTGAAATGAGGATGCATCTTGCTGCCTTTCCAATGAAGCAAGTTTAATTTAGTAATAGGTGAAAAACCATCCCTACAAAGGTGTTAATCAGAGACTTGGCTTTGTGGACACTTTTCAGAGAACAAATTTGTTAGCATAAAAATAAAGCCAGAAAATGAAGAGCTGTTTAATCACGCAATTTGATTTTTTTGCCAGCATATTTCTTTTTCTCTGCAACCCACTGCTAAATTGTGCTTCCTAGATGTTTTTATAAAATCACTGAATCAAATCTAACTCTGATTACATCAGAGAAGGCCAGGTACCCTACACCATAACAGGGGGTATGAAATTTAACTTGTCTACTTAAAGATCACCAAAATCTGATAACAAGGTCAATTAGGTCCCTGGGTGGGATTGAACCACCAACCTTTTGGTTAATAGTCGTACACACTAACTGATTGCGCCACAGAGACACTTTGCAAAAGTTCATACTGACAAAGGCTAATAAGCATTCATCTAAAACGTTTCCAAGAAAAACTTTAAAAAGTCAATAATCTGGAGAGTTTTTGTAAGATGTTTCTTCTATCAACCAACAAAGAAACACATTGGTACTTTCCCATGATGAGTGAGTGCTTCAGGATCTCTTGCACTTACATGTGCAGCAGAGTACAGCAATGGAAGCATGCTGGGCCCATAACCCAGAGGTAGGCAGATTGAAACTATCCTCTGCTATATGCATTTTTTTTTTTTGGTTAATTAAAGTAATCCAAAACTGGGATTGATATTTTGGCTCTTTTATTTTTACTTAAAGTACAATAACTTTTACCATTTTAATTTGTTTTAATAGTATATTGACAGTATTGTTTTCTTTCAAAAATCCACTTAATTTTCTTTACCCTATTATTAAAATGGTAATTGACAAAAACAAACTACATTGTCACCAGAAGAGCAATACAAAATGTACAAGCGATATATTAAAATCATCTTTCCAGCTTGAATTTCAATGATGCATTGGGGCAACGATTTTGTGAGAAACATCTTCACCCTTAAATAAAGATTTTCTTAATTCCTTACCTGTGTGCTAATTAGATATCACCTTGTTTTCACATTAAACAGACTTCCACATGAGAAAGCAGCAAGGATGCAGTGGCGTTAATGTTTCCTGGTGTCAACCTGTATTATTTCAGTAGACATTGAAATGAGGATGCATCTTGCTGCCTTTCCAATGAAGCAAGTTTAATTTAGTAATAGGTGAAAAACCATCCTTACAAAGGTGTTAATCAGAGACTTGGCTTTGTGGACACTTTTCAGAGAACAAATTTGTTAGCATAAAAATAAAGCCAGAAAATAAAGAGCTGTTTAATCACTCAATTGGATTTTTCTGCCAGCATATTTTTTTTCTCTGCAACCCACTGCTAAATTGTGCTTCCTAGCTGTTTTTATAAAATCACTGAATCAAATCTAACTCTGATTACATCAGAGAAGGCCAGGTACCCTACACCATAACAGGGGGTTTGAAATTTTGACTTGTCTACTTAAAGATCACCAAAATCTGATAACAAGGTCAATTAGGTCCCTGGGTGGGATTGAACCACCAACCTTTTGGTTAATAGCCGTACATACTAACTGATTGCGCCACAGAGACACTTTGCAAAAGTCCATACTGACAAAGGCTAATAAGCATTCATCTAAAACGTTTCCTAGAAAAACTTTAAAAAGTCAATAATCTGGAGAGTTTTTGTAAGATGTTTCTTCCATCAACCAACGAAGAAACACATTGGTACTTTCCCATGATGAGTGAGTGCTTCAGGATCTCTTGAACTTACATGTGCAGCAGAGTACTGCAATGGAAGCATGCTGGGCCCATAACCCAGAGGTAGGCAGATTGAAACTATCCTCTGCTATATGCATTTTTTTTTGTTAATTAAAGTAATCCAAAACTGGGATTGAAATTTTAGTCTCTTTTATTTTTACTTAAAGTACAATAACTTGTACCATTTTAATTTGTTTTAATAGTATATTGACAGTATTGTTTTCTTTCAAAAATCCACTTCATTTTCTTTACCCTATTATTAAAATGGTAATTGACAAAAACAAACTACATTGTCACCAGAAGAGCAATACAAAATGTACAAGTGATATATTAAAATCATCTTTCCAGCTTGAATTTCAATGATGCATTGGGTCAACAATTTTGTGAGAAACATCTTCACCCTTAAATAAAGATTTTCTTAATTCCTTACCTGTGTGCTAATTTGATATCACCTTGTTTTCACATTAAACAGACTTCCACATGAGAAAGCAGCAAGGATGCAGTGGCGTTAATGTTTCCTGGTGTCAACTTGTATTATTTCAGTAGACATTGAAATGAGGATGCATCTTGCTGCCTTTCCAATGAAGCAAGTTTAATTTAGTAATAGGTGAAAAACCATCCTTACAAAGGTGTTAATCAGAGACTTGGCTTTGTGGACACTTTTCAGAGAACAAATTTGTTAGCATAAAAATAAAGCCAGAAAATGAAGAGCTGTTTAATCACTCGATTGGATTTTTCTGCCAGCATATTTTTTTTCTCTGCAACCCACTGCTAAATTGTGCTTCCTAGCTGTTTTTTATAAAATCACTGAATCAAATCTAACTCTGATTACATCAGAGAAGGCCATGTACCCTACACCATAAGAGGAGGTTTGAAATTTTGACTTGTCTACATAAATATCACCAAAATCTGATCACAAGGTTAATTACGTCCCTGGGTGGGATTGAACCACCAACCTTTTGGTTAATAGCCAAACACACTAACCGATTGCGCCACAGAGACACTTTGCAAAAAGTACATACTGACAAAGGCTAATAAGCATTCATCTAAAACGTTTCCTAGAAAAACTTTAAAAAGTCAATAATCTGGAGAGTTTTTGTAAGATGTTTCTTCCATCAACCAACGAAGAAACACATTGGTACTTTCCCATGATGAGTGAGTGCTTCAGGATCTCTTGCACTTACATGTGCAGCAGAGTACTGCAATGGAAGCATGCTGGGCCCATAACCCAGAGGTAGGCAGATTGAAACTATCCTTTGCTATATGCATTTTTTTTTGTTAATTTAAGTAATCAAAACTGGGATTGATATTTTTGCTCTTTTATTTTTACTTAAAGTACAATAACTTTTACCATTTTAATTTGTTTTAATAGTATATTGACAGTATAGTTTTCTTTCAAAAATCCACTTAATTTTCTTTACCCTATTATTAAAATGGTAATTGACAAAAACAAACTACATTGTCACCAGAAGAGCAATACAAAATGTACAAGTGATATATTAAAATCATCTTTCCAGCTTGAATTTCAATGATGCATTGGGGCAACAATTTTGTGAGAAACATCTTCACCCTTAAATAAAGATTTTCGTAATTTCTTACCTGTGTGCTAATTAGATATCACCTTGTTTTCACATTAAACAGACTTCCACATGAGAAAGCAGCAAGGATGCAGTGGCGTTAATGTTTCCTGGTGTCAACCTGTATTATTTCAGTAGACATTGAAATGAGGATGCATCTTGCTGCCTTTCCAATGAAGCAAGTTTAATTTAGTAATAGGTGAAAAACCATCCCTACAAAGGTGTTAATCAGAGACTTGGCTTTGTGGACACTTTTCAGAGAACAAATTTGTTAGCATAAAAATAAAGCCAGAAAATGAAGAGCTGTTTAATCACACAATTTGATTTTTTTGCCAGCATATTTCTTTTTCTCTGCAACCCACTGCTAAATTGTGCTTCCTAGATGTTTTTTTAAAATTACTGAATCAAATCTAACTCTGTTTACATCAGAGAAGGCCAGGTACCCTACACCATAACAGGGGGTTTGAAATTTTGACTTGTCTACTTTAAGATCACCAAAATCTGATAACAAGGTCAATTAGGTCCCTGGGTGGGATTGAACCACCAACCTTTTGGTTAATAGCCGTACATACTAACTGATTGCGCCACAGAGACCCTTTTACTTGCCTTACAGAGCAGCTCTGGAGCTGTTACAGTGCCCAGCTGCTGCAAGAAATCAGCTTGAATGCTTAAGGGGCTGGGGCATAGCCAACATGAGCCCCACACCGAAGGAGGGTGGAGGTGTTTAATGCGAACTAGGGGTCATCCAAGCGCCGCAAAAGGCCGCCATGCCCTGCACGCCCCTTTTCTCTTTTCATATGCAGACGAGGGTTGAAGCCAACTTTGACCCACTGCTTGGATGACATCACCATATGCAAATCCATCTGCTGCAGGCCTTCCCCCAAGAATGCTTGCACTAGTTGTTGCATTTGGTTTGTTGTTTGGGGGTGCTTCAGTATTAGGCAGCCTTCTGCCCTCCCATGTTCATCTGAAAATATGTGTTCTCCCTGCAGTTGTTGTCCCCAGATGAGAGTTCCCTTGTGCTGCCTCAGTTGAATCTCCTTTACTTGACAGAGATGTGCCTGAGCAGTGGCCCTCCCCAGCTCTATCCCAAATCATACTTATTTTGCATAGGAGATACCATGGTCATGAAGATTGTTCTCCCAGGGTGAGGTTCATTCATTGCATTCTGGGTATGCTGACCCCTATGATTTCCACAAATGTGGGAAACTCGACTGCATTATTTGTGGTAGTGGGGGACTGTGTTTGTGCTTTCCTCTGGTCAGCTCTGGTAAAAGTCAGATTTCTTTGTCTCAGATCTTCCTCTAGCCTTGTTCTTTTTTTTAGAGTTCCCTTGCGCTGCCTCAGTTGGATCTCCTTCACTTGACAGGGGGGTACCCGAGCAGCAACCCTCCCCAGCTCTAGCCCAACTCCTACTTACCTGCCAGGTGAGATACTATGATCATGAAGGTGCTTCTCCCAGGGCAAGGCTCACCCATTGCACTCTGGGTGTGCTGCTCCTGCGATTTCCCCAAATGTGGGAAACTTGACTGCATAATTTGATTTTCCCCTGGTCGGCTCTCGTATAATTCAGATCTCTTTGTCTCAGGTCTCTCTCCAGCCTAGTTTGCTGTCTGTTTCCACTTCTCTTTTCTTGAGCCGCTCCCTTCTATGCCCTAGCGCACTATCCTGACTTCTCCCGTCTGCTTACTTTGTGCTTTCCATTGCACAATGCAAACTACAGGTAGTACTGCAGGGCCCACACCCTTTTACTTGCCTTACAGAGCAGCTCTGGGGCTGTTACAGTGCCCAGCTGCTGCAAGAAATCAGCTTGAATGCTTCAGGTGCTGGGGCATAGCCAACATGAGCCCCACACCGAAGGAGGGTGAAGGTGTTTAATGCGAACTAGGGGTCATCCAAGCGCCGCAAAAGGCTGCCATGCCCTGCACGCCCCTTTTCTCTTTTCATATGCAGACGAGGGTTGAAGCCAACTTTGACCCACTGCTTGGATGGCATTACCATATGCAAATCAATCTGCTGCAGGCCTTCCCCCAGGAATGCTTGCACTAGTTGTTGCATTTGGTTTGTTGTTTGGGGGTGCTTCAGTATTAGGCAGCCTTCTGCCCTCCCATGTTCATCTGAAAATATGTGTTCTCCCTGCAGTTGTTGTCCCCAGATGAGAGTTCCCTTGTGCTGCCTCAGTTGAATCTCCTTTACTTGACAGAGATGTGCCTGAGCAGCGGCCCTCCCCAGCCCTATCTCAAATCATACTTATTTTGCATAGGAGATACCATGGTCATGAAGATTGTTCTCCCAGGGTGAGGTTCATTCATTGCATTCTGGGTATGCTGACCCCTGTGATTTCCCCAAATGTGGGAAACTCGACTGCATTATTTGTGGTAGTGGGGGACTGTGTTTGTGCTTTCCTCTGGTCAGCTCTGGTAAAAGTCAGATTTCTTTGTCTCAGATCTTCCTCTAGCCTTGTTCTTCTTTCGAGAGTTCCCTTGTGCTGCCTCAGTTGGATCTCCTTCACTTGACAGGGGGGTGCCCGAGCAGCGACCCTCCCCAGCTCTAGCCCAACTCCTACTTACCTGCCAGGTGAGATACTATGATCAGGAAGGTGCTTCTCCCAGGGCAAGGCTCACCCATTGCACTCTGGGTGTGCTGCTCCTGCGATTTCCCCAAATGTGGGACACTTGACTGCATAATTTGTGTTTCCTCTGGTCGGCTCTCGTATAATTCAGATCTCTTTGTCTCAGGTCTCTCTCCAGCCTAGTTTGCTGTCTGTTTCCACTTCTCTTTTCTTGAGCCGCTCCCTTCTATGCCCTTGCGCACTATCCTGACTTCTCCCGTCTGCTTACTTTGTGCCTTCCAACGCACAATGCGAACTACAGGTAGTGCTGCAGGGCCCACACTCTTTTACTTGCCTTACAGAGCAGCTCTGGAGCTGTTACAGTGCCCAGCTGCTGCAAGAAATCAGCTTGAATGCTTCAGGGGCTGGGGCATAGCCAACATGAGCCCCACACCGAAGGAGGGTGGAGGTGTTTAATGCGAACTAGGGGTCATCCAAGCGCCGCAAAAGGCCGCCATGCCCTGCACGCCCCTTTTCTCTTTTCATATGCAGACGAGGGTTGAAGCCAACTTTGACCCACTGCTTGGATGACATCACCATATGCAAATCCATCTGCTGCAGGCCTTCCCCCAGGAATGCTTGCACTAGTTGTTGCATTTGGTTTGATGTTTGGGGGTGCTTCAGTATTAGGCAGCCTTCTGCCCTCCCATGTTCATCTGAAAATATGTGTTCTCCCTGCAGTTGTTGTCCCCAGATGAGAGTTCCCTTGTGCTGCCTCAGTTGAATCTCCTTTACTTGACAGAGATGTGCCTGAGCAGCGGCCCTCCCCAGCCCTATCCCAAATCATACTTATTTTGCATAGGAGATACCATGGTCATGAAGATTGTTCTCCCAGGGTGAGGTTCATTCATTGCATTCTGGGTATGCTGACCCCTGTGATTTCCCCAAATGTGGGAAACTCAACTGCATTATTTGTGGTAGTGGGGGACTGTGTTTGTGCTTTCCTCTGGTCAGCTCTGGTAAAAGTCAGATTTCTTTGTCTCAGATCTTCCTCTAGCCTTGTTCTTCTTTCGAGAGTTCCCTTGTGCTGCCTCAGTTGGATCTCCTTCACTTGACAGGGGGGTGCCCGAGCAGCGACCCTCCCCAGCTCTAGCCCAACTCCTACTTACCTGCCAGGTGAGATACTATGATCATGAAGGTGCTTCTCCCAGGGCAAGGCTCATCCATTGCACTCTGGGTGTGCTGCCTCTGTGATTTCCCCAAATGTGGGAAACTTGACGGCATAATTTGTGTTTCCACTGGTCGGCTTTCATATAATTCAGATCTCTTTGTCTAAGGTCTCTCTCCAGCCTAGTTTGCTGTCTGTTTCCACTTCTTTTTTTTTGAGCCCCTCCCTTCTATACCCTTGTGCACTATCCTGACTTCTACTCCTGTCTGCTTACTTTGTGCCTTCCAATGCACAATGCAAACTACAGGTAGTGCTGCAGGGCCCACAACCTTTTACTTGCCTTACAGAGCAGCTCTGGAGCTGTTACAGTGCCAAGCTGCTGCAAGAAATCAGCTTGAAGGCTGGGGCATTGCCAATATGAGCCCCACACCGAAGGAGGGTGGGGGTGTTTAATGCGAACTAAGGGTCATCCAAGCGCCGCAAAAGGCCGCCATGCCCTGCATACCCCTTTTCTCTTTTCATATGCAGATGAGGGTTCCAGCCAACTTTGGCCCACTGCTTGGATGACATCACTGTATGCAAATCCGTCTTCTGCAGACCTTCCCCCAGGAATGCTTGTACTAGTTGTTGCATTTGGTTTGTTGTTTGGGGGTGCTTCAGTATTAGGCAGCCTTCTGCCCTCCCATGTTCATTTGAAAATATGTGTTCTCCCTGCAGTTGTTGTCCCCAGATGAGAGTTCCCTTGTGCTGCCTCAGTTGAATCTCCTTTACTTGACAGAGATATGCCTGAGCAGCGGCCCTCCCCAGCCCTATCCCAAATCATACTTATTTTGCATAGGAGATACCATGGTCATGAAGATTGTTCTCCCAGGGAGAGGTTCATTCATTGCATTCTGGGTATGCTGACCCCTGTGATTTCCCCAAATGTGGGAAACTCGACTGCATTATTTGTCGTAGTGGGGGACTGTGTTTGTGCTTTCCTCTGGTCAGCTCTGGTAAAAGTCAGATTTCTTTGTCTCAGATCTTCCTCTAGCCTTGTTCTTCTTTCGAGAGTTCCCTTGTGCTGCCTCAGTTGGATCTCCTTCACTTGACAGGGGGGTGCCCGAGCAGCGACCCTCCCCAGCTCTAGCCCAACTCCTACTTACCTGCCAGGTGAGATACTATGATCAGGAAGGTGCTTCTCCCAGGGCAAGGCTCACCCATTGCACTCTGGGTGTGCTGCTCCTGCGATTTCCCCAAATGTGGGACACTTGATTGCATAATTTGTGTTTCCTCTGGTCGGCTCTCGTATAATTCAGATCTCTTTGTCTCAGGTCTCTCTCCAGCCTAGTTTGCTGTCTGTTTCCACTTCTCTTTTCTTGAGCTGCTCCCTTCTATGCCCTTGCGCACTATCCTGACTTCTCCCGTCTGCTAACTTTGTGCCTTCCAACGCACAATGCGAACTACAGGTAGTGCTGCAGGGCCCACACCCTTTTAGTTGCCTTACAGAGCAGCTCTGGAGCTGTTACAGTGCCCAGCTGCTGCAAGAAATCAGCTTGAATGCTTCAGGGGCTGGGGCATTGCCAACATGAGCCCCACACCGAAGGAGGGTGGGGGTGTTTAATGCGAACTAAGGGTCATCCAAGCGCCGCAAAAGGCCGCCATGCCCTGCATACCCCTTTTCTCTTTTCATATGCAGATGAGGGTTCCAGCCAACTTTGGCCCACTGCTTGGATGACATCACTGTATGCAAATCCGTCTTCTGCAGACCTTCCCCCAGGAATGCTTGTACTAGTTGTTGCATTTGGTTTGTTGTTTGGGGGTGCTTCAGTATTAGGCAGCCTTCTGCCCTCCCATGTTCATTTGAAAATATGTGTTCTCCCTGCAGTTGTTGTCCCCAGATGAGAGTTCCCTTGTGCTGCCTCAGTTGAATCTCCTTTACTTGACAGATATATGCCTGAGCAGCGGCCCTCCCCAGCCCTATCCCAAATCATACTTATTTTGCATAGGAGATACCATGGTCATGAAGATTGTTCTCCCAGGGTGAGGTTCATTCATTGCATTCTGGGTATGCTGACCCCTGTGATTTCCCCAAATGTGGGAAACTCAACTGCATTATTTGTGGTAGTGGGGGACTGTGTTTGTGCTTTCCTCTGGTCAGCTCTGGTAAAAGTCAGATTTCTTTGTCTCAGATCTTCCTCTAGCCTTGTTCTTCTTTCGAGAGTTCCCTTGTGCTGCCTCAGTTGGATCTCCTTCACTTGACAGGGGGGTGCCCGAGCAGCGACCCTCCCCAGCTCTAGCCCAACTCCTACTTACCTGCCAGGTGAGATACTATGATCAGGAAGGTGCTTCTCCCAGGGCAAGGCTCACCCATTGCACTCTGGGTGTGCTGCTCCTGCGATTTCCCCAAATGTGGGACACTTGACTGCATAATTTGTGTTTTCTCTGGTCGGCTCTCGTATAATTCAGATCTCTTTGTCTCAGGTCTCTCTCCAGCCTAGTTTGCTGTCTGTTTCCACTTCTCTTTTCTTGAGCCGTTCCCTTCTATGCCCTTGCGCACTATCCTGACTTCTCCCGTCTGCTTACTTTGTGCCTTCCAACGCACAATGCGAACTACAGGTAGTGCTGCAGGGCCCACACCCTTTTACTTGCCTTACAGAGCTGCTCTGGAGCTGTTACAGTGCCCAGCTGCTTCAAGAAATCAGCTTGAATGCTTCAGGTGCTGGGGCATAGCCAACATGAGCCCCACACCGAAGGAGGGTGGAGGTGTTTAATGCGAATTAGAAGTCATCCAAGCGCCGCAAAAGGCCGCCATGCCCTGCACATCCCTTTTTTCTTTTCATATGCAGACGAGGGTTGAAGCCAACTTTGACCCACTGCTTGGATGACATCACCATATGCAAATCCATCTGCTGCAGGCCTTCCCCCAGGAATGCTAGCACTAGTTGTTGCATTTGGTTTGTTGTTTGGGGGTGCTTCAGTATTAGGCAGCCTTCTGCCCTCCCATGTTCATCTGAAAATATGTGTTCTCCCTGCAGTTGTTGTCCCCAGATGAGAGTTCCCTTGTGCTGCCTCAGTTGAATCGCCTTTACTTGACAGAGATGTGCCTGAGCAGCGGCCCTCCCCAGCCCTATCCCAAATCATACTTATTTTGCATAGGAGATATCATGGTCATGAAGATTGTTCTCCCAGGGTGAGGTTCATTCATTGCATTCTGGGTATGATGACCCCTGTGATTTCCCCAAATGTGGGAAACTCGACTGCATTATTTGTGGTAGTGGGGGACTGTGTTTGTGCTTTCCTCTGGTCAGCTCTGGTAAAAGTCAGATTTCTTTGTCTCAGATCTTCCTCTAGCCTTGTTCTTCTTTCGAGAGTTCCCTTGTGCTGCCTCAGTTGGATCTCCTTCACTTGACAGGGGGGTGCCCGAGCAGCGACCCTCCCCAGCTCTAGCCCAACTCCTACTTACCTGCCAGGTGAGATACTATGATCATGTAGGTGCTTCTCCCAGGGCAAGGCTCACCCATTGCACTCTGGGTGTGCTGCTTCTTTGATTTCCCCAAATGTGGGAAACTTAACTGCATAATTTGTGTTTCCCATGGTCGGCTCTCATATAATTCAGATCTCTTTGTCTCAGGTCTCTCTTCAGCCTAGTTTGCTGTCTGTTTCCACTTCTCTTTTCTTGAGCCGCTCCCTTCTATGCCCTTGCGCACTATCCTGACTTCTCCCATCTGCTTACTTTGTGCCTTCCAACGCACAATGCGAACTACAGGTAGTGCTGCAGGGCCCACACCCTTTTACTTGCCTTACAGAGCAGCTCTGGAGCTGTTACAGTGCCCAGCTGCTGCAAGAAATCAGCTTGAATGCTTCAGGGGCTGGGGCATAGCCAACATGAGCCCCACACCGAAGGAGGGTGGAGGTGTTTAATGCGAACTAGGGGTCATCCAAGCGCCGCAAAAGGCCGCCATGCCCTGCACGCCCCTTTTCTCTTTTCATATGCAGATGAGGGTTGAAGCCAACTTTGACCCACTGCTTGGATGACATCACCATATGCAAATCCATCTGCTGCAGGCCTACCCCCAGGAATGCTTGTACTAGTAGTTGCATTTGGTTTATTGTTTGGGGCTGCTTCAGTATTAGGCAGCCTTCTGCCCTTCCATGTTCATCTGAAAATATGTGTTCTCCCTGCAGTTGTTGTCCCCAGATGAGAGTTCCCTTGTGCTGCCTCAGTTGAATCTCCTTTACTTGACAGAGATGTGCCTGAGCAGCGGCCCTCCCCAGCCCTATCCCAAATCATACCTATTTTGCATAGGAGATACCATGGTCATGAAGATTGTTCTCCCAGGGTGAGGTTCATTCATTGCATTCTGGGTATGCTGACCCCTGTGATTTCCCCAAATGTGGGAAACTCGACTGCATTATTTGTGGTAGAGGGGGACTGTGTTTGTGCTTTCCTCTGGTCAGCTCTGGTAAAAGTCAGATTTCTTTGTCTCAGATCTTCCTCTAGCCTTGTTCCTCTTTCGAGAGTTCCCTTGTGCTGCCTCAGTTGGATCTCCTTCACTTGACAGGGGGGTGCCCGAGCAGCGACCCTCCCCAGCTCTAGCCCAACTCCTACTTACCTGCCAGGTGAGATACTATGATCATGAAGGTGCTTCTCCCAGGGCAAGGCTCACCCATTGCACTCTGGGTGTGCTGCTCCTGCAATTTCCCCAAATGTGGGACACTTGACTGCATAATTTGTGTTTCCCCTTGTCGGCTCTCGTATAATTCAGATCTCTTTGTCTCAGGTCTCTCTCCAGCCTAGTTTGCTGTCTGTTTCCACTTCTCTTTTCTTGAGCCGCTCCCTTCTATGCCCTTGCGCACTATCCTGACTTCTCCCGTCTGCTTACTTTGTGCCTTACAATGCACAATGCAAACTACAGGTAGTGCTGCAGGGCCCACACCCTTTTACTTGCCTTACAGAGCAGCTCTGGAGCTGTTACAGTGCCCAGCTGCTGCAAGAAATCAGCTTGAATGCTTCAGGGGCTGGGGCATAGCCAACATGAGCCCCACACCGAAGGAGGGCGGAGGTGTTTAATGCGAACTAAGGGTCATCCAAGCGCCGCAAAAGGCCGCCATGCCCTGCACACCCCTTTTCTCTTTTCATATGCAGACGAGGGTAGAAGCCAACTTTGACCCACTGCTTGGATGGCATTACCATATGCAAATCAATCTGCTGCAGGCCTTCCCCCAGGAATGCTTGCACTAGTTGTTGCATTTGGTTTGTTGTTTGGGGGTGCTTCAGTATTAGGCAGCCTTCTGCCCTCCCATGTTCATCTGAAAATATGTGTTCTCCCTGCAGTTGTTGTCCCCAGATGAGAGTTCCCTTGTGCTGCCTCAGTTGAATCTCCTTTACTTGACAGAGATGTGCCTGAGCAGCGGCCCTCCCCAGCCCTATCCCAAATCATACTTATTTTGCATAGGAGATACCATGGTCATGAAGATTGTTCTCCCAGGGTGAGGTTCATTCATTGCATTCTGGGTATGCTGACCCCTGTGATTTCCCCAAATGTGGGAAACTCGACTGCATTATTTGTGGTAGTGGGGGACTGTGTTTGTGCTTTCCTCTGGTCAGCTCTGGTAAAAGTCAGATTTCTTTGTCTCAGATCTTCCTCTAGCCTTGTTCTTCTTTCGAGAGTTCCCTTGTGCTGCCTCAGTTGGATCTCCTTCACTTGACAGGGGGGTGCACGAGCAGCGACCCTCCCCAGCTCTAGCCCAACTCCTATTTACCTGCCAGGTGAGATACTATGATCAGGAAGGTGCTTCTCCCAGGGCAAGGCTCACCCATTGCACTCTGGGTGTGCTGCTCCTGCGATTTCCCCAAATGTGGGACACTTGACTGCATAATTTGTGTTTCCTCTGGTCGGCTCTCATATAATTCAGATCTCTTTGTCTCAGGTCTTTCTCCAGCCTAGTTTGCTGTCTGTTTCCACTTCTCTTTTCTTGAGCCGCTCCCTTCTATGCAGTTGCGCACTATCCTGACCTCTCCCGTCTGCTTACTTTGTGCCTTCCAACGCACAATGCATACTACAGGTAGTGCTGCAGGGCCCACACCCTTTTACATGCTTTACAGAGCAACTCTGGAGCTGTTACAGTGCCCAGCTGCTGCAAGAAATCATCTTGAATGCTTCAGGGGCTGGGGCATAGCCAACATGAGCCCCACACCGAAGGAGGGGTCATCCAAGCGCCACAAAAGGACACCATGCCCTGCACATCCCTTTTTTCTTTTCATATGCAGACGAGGGTTGAAGCCAACTTTGACCCACTGCTTGGATGACATCACCATATGCAAATCCATCTGCTGCAGGCCTTCCCCCAGGAATGCTTGCACTAGTTGTTGCATTTGGTTTGTTGTTTGGGGGTGCTTCAGTATTAGGCAGCCTTCTGCCCTCCCATGTTCATCTGAAAATATGTGTTCTCCCTGCAGTTGTTGTCCCCAGATGAGAGTTCCCTTGTGCTGCCTCAGTTGAATCTTCTTTACTTGACAGAGATGTGCCTGAGCAGCGGCCCTCCCCAGCCCTATCCCAAATCATACTTATTTTGCATAGGAGATACCATGGTCATGAAGATTGTTCTCCCAGGGTGAGGTTCATTCATTGCATTCTGGGTATGCTGACCCCTGTGATTTCCCCAAATGTGGGAAACTCGACAGCATTATTTGTGGTAGTGGGGGACTGTGTTTGTGCTTTCTTCTGGTCAACTCTGGTAAAAATCAGATTTCTTTGTCTCAGATCTTCCTCTAGCCTTGTTCCTCTTTCGAGAGTTCCCTTGTGCTGCCTCAGTTGGATCTCCTTCACTTGACAGGGGGGTACCCGAGCAGCGACCCTCCCCAGCTCTAGCCCAACTCCTACTTACCTGCCAGGTGAGATACTATGATCATGTAGGTGCTTCTACCAGGGCAAGGCTCACCCATTGCACTCTGGGTGTGCTGCCCCTGTGATTTCCCCAAATGTGGGAAACTTGACTGCATAATTTGTGTTTACCCTGGTCGTCTCTCGTATAATTCAGATCTCTTTGTCTCAGGTCTCTCTCCAGCCTAGTTTGCTGTCTGTTTCCACTTCTCTTTTCTTGAGCCGCTCCCTTCTATGCCCTTGCGCACTATCCTGACTTCTCCCGTCTGCTTACTTTGTGCCTTCCAACACACAATGCAAACTACAGGTAGTGCTGCAGGGCCCACACCCTTTTACTTGCCTCACAGAGCAGCTCTGGAGCTGTTACAGTACCCAGCTGCTGCAAGAAATCAGCTTGAATGCTTCAGGGGCTGGGGCATTGCCAACATGAGCCCCACACCGAAGGAGGGTGGAGGTGTTTAATGCGAACTAAGGGTCACCCAAGCGCCGCAAAAGGCCGCCATGCCCTGCACGCCCCTTTTCTCTTTTCATATGCAGACGAGGGTTGAAGCCAACTTTGACCCACTGCTTGGATGGCATTACCATATGCAAATCAATCTGCTGCAGGCCTTCCCCCAGGAATGCTTGCACTAGTTGTTGCATTTGGTTTGTTGTTTGGGGGTGCTTCGGTATTAGGCAGCCTTCTGCCCTCCCATGTTCATCTGAAAATATGTGTTCTCCCTGCAGTTGTTGTCCCCAGATGAGAGTTCCCTTGTGCTGCCTCAGTTGAATCTCCTTTACTTGACAGAGATGTGCCTGAGCAGCGGCCCTCCCCAGCCCTATCCCAAATCATACTTATTTTGCATAGGAGATACCATGGTCATGAAGATTGTTCTCCCAGGGTGAGGTTCATTCATTGCATTCTGGGTATGCTGACCCCTGTGATTTCCCCAAATGTGGGAAACTCGACTGCATTATTTGTGGTAGTGGGGGACTGTGTTTGTGCTTTCCTCTGCTCAGCTCTGGTAAAAGTCAGATTTCTTTGTCTCAGATCTTCCTCAAGCCTTGTTCTTCTTTCGAGAGTTCCCTTGTGCTGCCTCAGTTGGATCTCCTTCACTTGACAGGGGGGTGCCCGAGCAGCGACCCTCCCCAGCTCTAGCCCAACTCCTACTTACCTGCCAGGTGAGATACTATGATCAGGAAGGTGCTTCTCCCAGGGCAAGGCTCACCCATTGCACTCTGGGTGTGCTGCTCCTGCGATTTCCCCAAATGTGGGAAACTTGACTGCATAATTTGTGTTTCCTCTGGTCGGCTCTCGTATAATTCAGATCTCTTTGTCTCAGGTCTTTCTCCAGCCTAGTTTGCTGTCTGTTTCCACTTCTCTTTTCTTGAGCCGCTCCCTTCTATGCCCTTGCGCACTTTCCTGACCTCTCCCGTCTGCTTACTTTGTGCCTTCCAACGCACAATGCATACTACAGGTAGTGCTGCAGGGCCCACACCCTTTTACATGCTTTACAGAACAGCTCTGGAGCTGTTACAGTGCCCAGCTGCTGCAAGAAATCATCTTGAATGCTTCAGGGGCTGGGGCATAGCCAACATGAGCCCCACACCGAAGGAGGGTGGAGATGTTTAATGCGAATTAAGGGTCATCCAAGCGCCACAAAAGGACGCCATGCCCTGCACATCCCTTTTTTCTTTTCATATGCAGACGAGGGTTGAAGCCAACTTTGACCCACTGCTTGGATGACATCACCATATGCAAATCCATCTGCTGCAGGCCTTCCCCCAGGAATGCTTACACTAGTTGTTGCATTTGGTTTGTTGTTTGGGGGTGCTTCAGTATTAGGCAGCCTTCTGCCCTCCCATGTTCATCTGAAAATATGTGTTCTCCCTGCAGTTGTTGTCCCCAGATGAGAGTTCCCTTGTGCTGCCTCAGTTGAATCTCCTTTACTTGACAGAGATGTGCCTGGGCAGCGGCCCTCCCCAGCCCTATCCCAAATCATACTTATTTTGCATAGGAGATACCATGGTCATGAAGATTGTTCTCCCAGGGTGAGGTTCATTCATTGCATTCTGGGTATGCTGACCCCTGTGATTTCCCCAAATGTGGGAAACTCGACTGCATTATTTGTGGTAGTGGGGGACTGTGTTTGTGCTTTCTTCTGGTCAGCTCTGGTAAAAGTCAGATTTCTTTGTCTCAGATCTTCCTCTAGCCTTGTTCCTCTTTCAAGAGTTCCCTAGTGCTGCCTCAGTTGGATCTCCTTCACTTGACAGGGGGGTGCCCGAGCATCGACCCTCCCCAGCTCTAGCCCAACTCCTACTTACCTGCCAGGTGAGATACTATGATCATGAAGGTGCTTCTCCCAGGGCAAGGCTCACCCATTGCACTCTGGGTGTGCTACACCTGCAATTTCCCCAAATGTGGGACACTTGACTGCATAATTTGTGTTTCCCCTGGTCGGCTCTCGTATAATTCAGATCTCTTTGTCTCAGGTCTCTCTCCAGCCTAGTTTGCTGTCTGTTTCCCCTTCTCTTTTCTTGAGCCGCTCCCTTCTATGCCCTTGTGCACTATCCTGACTTCTCCCGTCTGCTTACTTTGTGCCTTCCAATGCACAATGCAAACTACAGGTAGTGCTGCAGGGCCCACACCCTTTTTTACTTGCCTTACAGAGCAGCTCTGGAGCTGTTACAGTGCCCAGCTGCTGCAAGAAATCAGCTTGAATGCTTCAGGGGCTGGGGCATAGCCAACATGAGCCCCACACCGAAGGAGGGTGGAGGTGTTTAATGCGAACTAGGGGTCATCCAAGCGCCGCAAAAGGCCGCCATGCCCTGCACGCCCCTTTTCTCTTTTTTGATATGCAGACGAGGGTTGAAGCCAACTTTGACCCACTGCTTGGATGGCATTACCATATGCAAATCAATCTGCTGCAGGCCTTCCCCCAGGAATGCTTGCACTAGTTGTTGCATTTGGTTTGTTGTTTGGGGGTGCTTCAGTATTAGGCAGCCTTCTGGCCTCCCATGTGTAGATAAAGCCTCCTGTTAGGCCATCATCTACACGACATAGCCCTGAATTTTCCAATGCGCAGCTCTTTGCAAAAGAGAGATATTGGCAAGGAAAAGCTGTCTTGTACCTTTGCATTTTTCTCCCAAACGAAGGACACTAGAAAGAAAATTTTAAAGCCTCCTGTTAGGCCATCATCTACACGACATAGCCCTGAATTTTCCAATGCGCAGCTCTTTGCAAAAGAGAGATATTGGCAAGGAAAAGCTGTCTTGTACCTTTGCATTTTTCTCCCAAACGAAAGACACTAGAAAGAAAATTTTAAAGCCTCCTGTTAGGCCATCATCTACACGACATAGCCCTGAATTTTCCAATGCGTAGCTCTTTGCAAAAGAGAGATATTGGCAAGGAAAAGCTGTCTTGTACCTTTGCATTTTTCTCCCAAACGAAGGACACTAGAAAGAAAATTTTAAAGCCTCCTGTTAGGCCATCATCTACACGACATAGCCCTGAATTTTCCAATGCGCAGCTCTTTGCAAAAGAGAGATATTGGCAAGGAAAAGCTGTCTTGTGCCATTGCATTTTTCTCCCAAACGAAGGACACTAGAAAGAACATTTTAAAGCCTCCTGTTAGGCCATCATCTACACGACATAGCCCTGAATTTTCCAATGCGCAGCTCTTTGCAAAAGAGAGATATTGGCAAGGAAAAGCTGTCTTGTACCTTTGCATTTTTCTCCCAAACGAAGGACACTAGAAAGAAAATTTTAAAGCCTCCTGTTAGGCCATCATCTACACGACATAGCCCTGAATTTTCCAATGCGCAGCTCTTTGCAAAAGAGAGATATTGGCAAGGAAAAGCTGTCTTGTACCATTGCATTTTTCTCCCAAACGAAGGACACTAGAAAGAAAATTTTAAAGCCTCCTGTTAGGCCATCATCTACACGACATAGCCCTGAATTTTCCAATGCGCAGCTCTTTGCAAAAGAGAGATATTGGCAAGGAAAAGCTGTCTTGTACCATTGCATTTTTCTCCCAAACGAAGGACACTAGAAAGAAAATTTTAAAGCCTCCTGTTAGGCCATCATCTACACGACATAGCCCTGAATTTTCCAATGCGCAGCTCTTTGCAAAAGAGAGATATTGGCAAGGAAAAGCTGTCTTGTACCATTGCATTTTTCTCCCAAACGAAGGACACTAGAAAGAACATTTTAAAGCCTCCTGTTAGGCCATCATCTACACGACATAGCCCTGAATTTTCCAATGCGCAGCTCTTTGCAAAAGAGAGATATTGGCAAGGAAAAGCTGTCTTGTACCTTTGCATTTTTCTCCCAAACGAAGGACACTAGAAAGAAAATTTTAAAGCCTCCTGTTAGGCCATCATCTACACGACATAGTCCTGAATTTTCCAATGCGCAGCTCTTTGCAAAAGAGAGATATTGGCAAGGAAAAGCTGTCTTGTACCATTGCATTTTTCTCCCAAACGAAGGACACTAGAAAGAACATTTTAAAGCCTCCTGTTAGGCCATCATCTACACGACATAGTCCTGTATTTTCCAATGCGCAGCTCTTTGCAAAAGAGAGATATTGGCAAGGAAAAGCTGTCTTGTACCTTTGCATTTTTCTCCCAAACGAAGGACACTAGAAAGAAAATTTTAAAGCCTCCTGTTAGGCCATCATCTACACGACATAGCCCTGAATTTTCCAATGCGCAGCTCTTTGTAAAAGAGAGATATTGGCAAGGAAAAGCTGTCTTGTACCATTGCATTTTTCTCCCAAACGAAGGACACTAGAAAGAACATTTTAAAGCCTCCTGTTAGGCCATCATCTACACGACATAGCCCTGAATTTTCCAATGCGCAGCTCTTTGCAAAAGAGAGATATTGGCAAGGAAAAGCTGTCTTGTACCTTTGCATTTTTCTCCCAAACGAAGGTCACTAGAAAGAAAATTTTAAAGCCTCCTGTTAGGCCATCATCTACACGACATAGCCCTGAATTTTCCAATGCGCAGCTCTTTGCAAAAGAGAGATATTGGCAAGGAAAAGCTGTCTTGTACCATTGCATTTTTCTCCCAAACGAAGGACACTAGAAAGAAAATTTTAAAGCCTCCTGTTAGGCCATCATCTACACGACATAGCCCTGAATTTTCCAATGCGCAGCTCTTTGCAAAAGAGAGATATTGGCAAGGAAAAGCTGTCTTGTACCATTGCATTTTTCTCCCAAACGAAGGACACTAGAAAGAACATTTTAAAGCCTCCTGTTAGGCCATCATCTACACGACATAGCCCGGAATTTTCCAATGCGCAGCTCTTTGCAAAAGAGAGATATTGGCAAGGAAAAGCTGTCTTGTACCTTTGCATTTTTCTCCCAAACGAAGGACACTAGAAAGAAAATTTTAAAGCCTCCTGTTAGGCCATCATCTACACGACATAGCCCTGAATTTTCCAATGCGCAGCTCTTTGCAAAAGAGAGACATTGGCAAGGAAAAGCTGTCTTGTACCATTGCATTTTTCTCCCAAACGAAGGACACTAGAAAGAATATTTTAAAGCCTCCTGTTAGGCCATCATCTACACGACATAGCCCTGAATTTTCCAATGCGCAGCTCGTTGCAAAAGAGAGATATTGGCAAGGAAAAGCTGTCTTGTACCTTTGCATTTTTCTCCCAAACGAAGGTCACTAGAAAGAAAATTTTAAAGCCTCCTGTTAGGCCATCATCTACACGACATAGCCCTGAATTTTCCAATGCGCAGCTCTTTGCAAAAGAGAGATATTGGCAAGGAAAAGCTGTCTTGTACCTTTGCATTTTTCTCCCAAACGAAGGACACTAGAAAGAAAATTTTAAAGCCTCCTGTTAGGCCATCATCTACACGACATAGCCCTGAATTTTCCAATGCGCAGCTCTTTGCAAAAGAGAGATATTGGCAAGGAAAAGCTGTCTTGTACCTTTGCATTTTTCTCCCAAACGAAAGACACTAGAAAGAAAATTTTAAAGCCTCCTGTTAGGCCATCATCTACACGACATAGCCCTGAATTTTCCAATGCGTAGCTCTTTGCAAAAGAGAGATATTGGCAAGGAAAAGCTGTCTTGTACCTTTGCATTTTTCTCCCAAACGAAGGACACTAGAAAGAAAATTTTAAAGCCTCCTGTTAGGCCATCATCTACACGACATAGCCCTGAATTTTCCAATGCGCAGCTCTTTGCAAAAGAGAGATATTGGCAAGGAAAAGCTGTCTTGTGCCATTGCATTTTTCTCCCAAACGAAGGACACTAGAAAGAACATTTTAAAGCCTCCTGTTAGGCCATCATCTACACGACATAGCCCTGAATTTTCCAATGCGCAGCTCTTTGCAAAAGAGAGATATTGGCAAGGAAAAGCTGTCTTGTACCTTTGCATTTTTCTCCCAAACGAAGGACACTAGAAAGAAAATTTTAAAGCCTCCTGTTAGGCCATCATCTACACGACATAGCCCTGAATTTTCCAATGCGCAGCTCTTTGCAAAAGAGAGATATTGGCAAGGAAAAGCTGTCTTGTACCATTGCATTTTTCTCCCAAACGAAGGACACTAGAAAGAAAATTTTAAAGCCTCCTGTTAGGCCATCATCTACACGACATAGCCCTGAATTTTCCAATGCGCAGCTCTTTGCAAAAGAGAGATATTGGCAAGGAAAAGCTGTCTTGTACCATTGCATTTTTCTCCCAAACGAAGGACACTAGAAAGAAAATTTTAAAGCCTCCTGTTAGGCCATCATCTACACGACATAGCCCTGAATTTTCCAATGCGCAGCTCTTTGCAAAAGAGAGATATTGGCAAGGAAAAGCTGTCTTGTACCATTGCATTTTTCTCCCAAACGAAGGACACTAGAAAGAACATTTTAAAGCCTCCTGTTAGGCCATCATCTACACGACATAGCCCTGAATTTTCCAATGCGCAGCTCTTTGCAAAAGAGAGATATTGGCAAGGAAAAGCTGTCTTGTACCTTTGCATTTTTCTCCCAAACGAAGGACACTAGAAAGAAAATTTTAAAGCCTCCTGTTAGGCCATCATCTACACGACATAGTCCTGAATTTTCCAATGCGCAGCTCTTTGCAAAAGAGAGATATTGGCAAGGAAAAGCTGTCTTGTACCATTGCATTTTTCTCCCAAACGAAGGACACTAGAAAGAACATTTTAAAGCCTCCTGTTAGGCCATCATCTACACGACATAGTCCTGTATTTTCCAATGCGCAGCTCTTTGCAAAAGAGAGATATTGGCAAGGAAAAGCTGTCTTGTACCTTTGCATTTTTCTCCCAAACGAAGGACACTAGAAAGAAAATTTTAAAGCCTCCTGTTAGGCCATCATCTACACGACATAGCCCTGAATTTTCCAATGCGCAGCTCTTTGTAAAAGAGAGATATTGGCAAGGAAAAGCTGTCTTGTACCATTGCATTTTTCTCCCAAACGAAGGACACTAGAAAGAACATTTTAAAGCCTCCTGTTAGGCCATCATCTACACGACATAGCCCGGAATTTTCCAATGCGCAGCTCTTTGCAAAAGAGAGATATTGGCAAGGAAAAGCTGTCTTGTACCTTTGCATTTTTCTCCCAAACGAAGGACACTAGAAAGAAAATTTTAAAGCCTCCTGTTAGGCCATCATCTACACGACATAGCCCTGAATTTTCCAATGCGCAGCTCTTTGCAAAAGAGAGACATTGGCAAGGAAAAGCTGTCTTGTACCATTGCATTTTTCTCCCAAACGAAGGACACTAGAAAGAATATTTTAAAGCCTCCTGTTAGGCCATCATCTACACGACATAGCCCTGAATTTTCCAATGCGCAGCTCGTTGCAAAAGAGAGATATTGGCAAGGAAAAGCTGTCTTGTACCTTTGCATTTTTCTCCCAAACGAAGGTCACTAGAAAGAAAATTTTAAAGCCTCCTGTTAGGCCATCATCTACACGACATAGCCCTGAATTTTCCAATGCGTAGCTCTTTGCAAAAGAGAGATATTGGCAAGGAAAAGCTGTCTTGTACCTTTGCATTTTTCTCCCAAACGAAGGTCACTAGAAAGAAAATTTTAAAGCCTCCTGTTAGGCCATCATCTACACGACATAGCCCTGAATTTTCCAATGCGCAGCTCTTTGCAAAAGAGAGATATTGGCAAGGAAAAGCTGTCTTGTACCTTTGCATTTTTCTCCCAAACGAAGGTCACTAGAAAGAAAATTTTAAAGCCTCCTGTTAGGCCATCATCTACACGACATAGCCCTGAATTTTCCAATGCGCAGCTCTTTGCAAAAGAGAGATATTGGCAAGGAAAAGCTGTCTTGTACCATTGCATTTTTCTCCCAAACGAAGGACACTAGAAAGAAAATTTTAAAGCCTCCTGTTAGGCCATCATCTACACGACATAGCCCTGAATTTTCCAATGCGCAGCTCTTTGCAAAAGAGAGATATTGGCAAGGAAAAGCTGTCTTGTACCATTGCATTTTTCTCCCAAACGAAGGACACTAGAAAGAACATTTTAAAGCCTCCTGTTAGGCCATCATCTACACGACATAGCCCGGAATTTTCCAATGCGCAGCTCTTTGCAAAAGAGAGATATTGGCAAGGAAAAGCTGTCTTGTACCTTTGCATTTTTCTCCCAAACGAAGGACACTAGAAAGAAAATTTTAAAGCCTCCTGTTAGGCCATCATCTACACGACATAGCCCTGAATTTTCCAATGCGCAGCTCTTTGCAAAAGAGAGACATTGGCAAGGAAAAGCTGTCTTGTACCATTGCATTTTTCTCCCAAACGAAGGACACTAGAAAGAATATTTTAAAGCCTCCTGTTAGGCCATCATCTACACGACATAGCCCTGAATTTTCCAATGCGCAGCTCGTTGCAAAAGAGAGATATTGGCAAGGAAAAGCTGTCTTGTACCTTTGCATTTTTCTCCCAAACGAAGGTCACTAGAAAGAAAATTTTAAAGCCTCCTGTTAGGCCATCATCTACACGACATAGCCCTGAATTTTCCAATGCGTAGCTCTTTGCAAAAGAGAGATATTGGCAAGGAAAAGCTGTCTTGTACCTTTGCATTTTTCTCCCAAACGAAGGTCACTAGAAAGAAAATTTTAAAGCCTCCTGTTAGGCCATCATCTACACGACATAGCCCTGAATTTTCCAATGCGCAGCTCTTTGCAAAAGAGAGATATTGGCAAGGAAAAGCTGTCTTGTACCTTTGCATTTTTCTCCCAAACGAAGGTCACTAGAAAGAAAATTTTAAAGCCTCCTGTTAGGCCATCATCTACACGACATAGCCCTGAATTTTCCAATGCGCAGCTCTTTGCAAAAGAGAGATATTGGCAAGGAAAAGCTGTCTTGTACCATTGCATTTTTCTCCCAAACGAAGGACACTAGAAAGAAAATTTTAAAGCCTCCTGTTAGGCCATCATCTACACGACATAGCCCTGAATTTTCCAATGCGCAGCTCTTTGCAAAAGAGAGATATTGGCAAGGAAAAGCTGTCTTGTACCATTGCATTTTTCTCCCAAACGAAGGACACTAGAAAGAACATTTTAAAGCCTCCTGTTAGGCCATCATCTACACGACATAGCCCGGAATTTTCCAATGCGCAGCTCTTTGCAAAAGAGAGATATTGGCAAGGAAAAGCTGTCTTGTACCTTTGCATTTTTCTCCCAAACGAAGGACACTAGAAAGAAAATTTTAAAGCCTCCTGTTAGGCCATCATCTACACGACATAGCCCTGAATTTTCCAATGCGCAGCTCTTTGCAAAAGAGAGACATTGGCAAGGAAAAGCTGTCTTGTACCATTGCATTTTTCTCCCAAACGAAGGACACTAGAAAGAACATTTTAAAGCCTCCTGTTAGGCCATCATCTACACGACATAGCCCTGAATTTTCCAATGCGCAGCTCGTTGCAAAAGAGAGATATTGGCAAGGAAAAGCTGTCTTGTACCTTTGCATTTTTCTCCCAAACGAAGGTCACTAGAAAGAAAATTTTAAAGCCTCCTGTTAGGCCATCATCTACACGACATAGCCCTGAATTTTCCAATGCGTAGCTCTTTGCAAAAGAGAGATATTGGCAAGGAAAAGCTGTCTTGTACCTTTGCATTTTTCTCCCAAACGAAGGACACTAGAAAGAAAATTTTAAAGCCTCCTGTTAGGCCATCATCTACACGACATAGCCCTGAATTTTCCAATGAGTAGCTCTTTGCAAAAGAGAGATATTGGCAAGGAAAAGCTGTCTTGTACCTTTGCATTTTTCTCCCAAACGAAGGACACTAGAAAGAAAATTTTAAAGCCTCCTGTTAGGCCATCATCTACACGACATAGCCCTGAATTTTCCAATGCGCAGCTCTTTGCAAAAGAGAGATATTGGCAAGGAAAAGCTGTCTTGTACCATTGCATTTTTCTCCCAAACGAAGGACACTAGAAAGAAAAATTTAAAGCCTCCTGTTAGGCCATCATCTACACGACATAGCCCTGAATTTTCCAATGCGCAGCTCGTTGCAAAAGAGAGATATTGGCAAGGAAAAGCTGTCTTGTACCTTTGCATTTTTCTCCCAAACGAAGGTCACTAGAAAGAAAATTTTAAAGCCTCCTGTTAGGCCATCATCTACACGACATAGCCCTGAATTTTCCAATGCGTAGCTCTTTGCAAAAGAGAGATATTGGCAAGGAAAAGCTGTCTTGTACCTTTGCATTTTTCTCCCAAACGAAGGTCACTAGAAAGAAAATTTTAAAGCCTCCTGTTAGGCCATCATCTACACGACATAGCCCTGAATTTTCCAATGCGCAGCTCTTTGCAAAAGAGAGATATTGGCAAGGAAAAGCTGTCTTGTACCTTTGCATTTTTCTCCCAAACGAAGGTCACTAGAAAGAAAATTTTAAAGCCTCCTGTTAGGCCATCATCTACACGACATAGCCCTGAATTTTCCAATGCGCAGCTCTTTGCAAAAGAGAGATATTGGCAAGGAAAAGCTGTCTTGTACCATTGCATTTTTCTCCCAAACGAAGGACACTAGAAAGAAAATTTTAAAGCCTCCTGTTAGGCCATCATCTACACGACATAGCCCTGAATTTTCCAATGCGCAGCTCTTTGCAAAAGAGAGATATTGGCAAGGAAAAGCTGTCTTGTACCATTGCATTTTTCTCCCAAACGAAGGACACTAGAAAGAACATTTTAAAGCCTCCTGTTAGGCCATCATCTACACGACATAGCCCGGAATTTTCCAATGCGCAGCTCTTTGCAAAAGAGAGATATTGGCAAGGAAAAGCTGTCTTGTACCTTTGCATTTTTCTCCCAAACGAAGGACACTAGAAAGAAAATTTTAAAGCCTCCTGTTAGGCCATCATCTACACGACATAGCCCTGAATTTTCCAATGCGCAGCTCTTTGCAAAAGAGAGACATTGGCAAGGAAAAGCTGTCTTGTACCATTGCATTTTTCTCCCAAACGAAGGACACTAGAAAGAACATTTTAAAGCCTCCTGTTAGGCCATCATCTACACGACATAGCCCTGAATTTTCCAATGCGCAGCTCGTTGCAAAAGAGAGATATTGGCAAGGAAAAGCTGTCTTGTACCTTTGCATTTTTCTCCCAAACGAAGGTCACTAGAAAGAAAATTTTAAAGCCTCCTGTTAGGCCATCATCTACACGACATAGCCCTGAATTTTCCAATGCGTAGCTCTTTGCAAAAGAGAGATATTGGCAAGGAAAAGCTGTCTTGTACCTTTGCATTTTTCTCCCAAACGAAGGACACTAGAAAGAAAATTTTAAAGCCTCCTGTTAGGCCATCATCTACACGACATAGCCCTGAATTTTCCAATGAGTAGCTCTTTGCAAAAGAGAGATATTGGCAAGGAAAAGCTGTCTTGTACCTTTGCATTTTTCTCCCAAACGAAGGACACTAGAAAGAAAATTTTAAAGCCTCCTGTTAGGCCATCATCTACACGACATAGCCCTGAATTTTCCAATGCGCAGCTCTTTGCAAAAGAGAGATATTGGCAAGGAAAAGCTGTCTTGTACCATTGCATTTTTCTCCCAAACGAAGGACACTAGAAAGAAAAATTTAAAGCCTCCTGTTAGGCCATCATCTACACGACATAGCCCTGAATTTTCCAATGCGCAGCTCTTTGCAAAAGAGAGATATTGGCAAGGAAAAGCTGTCTTGTACCATTGCATTTTTCTCCCAAACGAAGGACACTAGAAAGAACATTTTAAAGCCTCCTGTTAGGCCATCATTTACACGACATAGCCCTGAATTTTCCAATGCGCAGCTCTTTGCAAAAGAGAGATATTGGCAAGGAAAAGCTGTCTTGTACCTTTGCATTTTTCTCCCAAACGAAGGACACTAGAAAGAAAATTTTAAAGCCTCCTGTTAGGCCATCATCTACACGACATAGCCCTGAATTTTCCAATGCGCAGCTCTTTGCAAAAGAGAGACATTGGCAAGGAAAAGCTGTCTTGTACCATTGCATTTTTCTCCCAAACGAAGGACACTAGAAAGAACATTTTAAAGCCTCCTGTTAGGCCATCATCTACACGACATAGCCCTGAATTTTCCAATGCGCAGCTCGTTGCAAAAGAGAGATATTGGCAAGGAAAAGCTGTCTTGTACCTTTGCATTTTTCTCCCAAACGAAGGACACTAGAAAGAAAATTTTAAAGCCTCCTGTTAGGCCATCATCTACACGACATAGCCCTGAATTTTCCAATGCGCAGCTCTTTGCAAAAGAGAGATATTGGCAAGGAAAAGCTGTCTTGTACCATTGCATTTTTCTCCCAAACGAAGGACACTAGAAAGAAAAATTTAAAGCCTCCTGTTAGGCCATCATCTACACGACATAGCCCTGAATTTTCCAATGCGCAGCTCTTTGCAAAAGAGAGATATTGGCAAGGAAAAGCTGTCTTGTACCATTGCATTTTTCTCCCAAACGAAGGACACTAGAAAGAACATTTTAAAGCCTCCTGTTAGGCCATCATCTACACGACATAGCCCTGAATTTTCCAATGCGTAGCTCTTTGCAAAAGAGAGATATTGGCAAGGAAAAGCTGTCTTGTACCTTTGCATTTTTCTCCCAAACGAAGGACACTAGAAAGAAAATTTTAAAGCCTCCTGTTAGGCCATCATCTACACGACATAGCCCTGAATTTTCCAATGAGTAGCTCTTTGCAAAAGAGAGATATTGGCAAGGAAAAGCTGTCTTGTACCTTTGCATTTTTCTCCCGAACGAAGGACACTAGAAAGAAAATTTTAAAGCCTCCTGTTAGGCCATCATCTACACGACATAGCCCTGAATTTTCCAATGCGCAGCTCTTTGCAAAAGGGAGATATTGGCAAGGAAAAGCTGTCTTGTACCATTGCATTTTTCTCCCAAACGAAGGACACTAGAAAGAACATTTTAAAGCCTCCTGTTAGGCCATCATCTACACGACATAGCCCTGAATTTTCCAATGCGTAGCTCTTTGCAAAAGAGAGATATTGGCAAGGAAAAGCTGTCTTGTACCTTTGCATTTTTCTCCCAAACGAAGGACACTAGAAAGAAAATTTTAAAGCCTCCTGTTAGGCCATCATCTACACGACATAGCCCTGAATTTTCCAATGCGCAGCTCTTTGCAAAAGAGAGATATTGGCAAGGAAAAGCTGTCTTGTGCCATTGCATTTTTCTCCCAAACGAAGGACACTAGAAAGAACATTTTAAAGCCTCCTGTTAGGCCATCATCTACACGACATAGCCCTGAATTTTCCAATGCGCAGCTCTTTGCAAAAGAGAGATATTGGCAAGGAAAAGCTGTCTTGTACCTTTGCATTTTTCTCCCAAACGAAGGACACTAGAAAGAAAATTTTAAAGCCTCCTGTTAGGCCATCATCTACACGACATAGCCCTGAATTTTCCAATGCGCAGCTCTTTGCAAAAGAGAGATATTGGCAAGGAAAAGCTGTCTTGTACCATTGCATTTTTCTCCCAAACGAAGGACACTAGAAAGAAAATTTTAAAGCCTCCTGTTAGGCCATCATCTACACGACATAGCCCTGAATTTTCCAATGCGCAGCTCTTTGCAAAAGAGAGATATTGGCAAGGAAAAGCTGTCTTGTACCATTGCATTTTTCTCCCAAACGAAGGACACTAGAAAGAAAATTTTAAAGCCTCCTGTTAGGCCATCATCTACACGACATAGCCCTGAATTTTCCAATGCGCAGCTCTTTGCAAAAGAGAGATATTGGCAAGGAAAAGCTGTCTTGTACCTTTGCATTTTTCTCCCAAACGAAGGACACTAGAAAGAAAATTTTAAAGCCTCCTGTTAGGCCATCATCTACACGACATAGTCCTGAATTTTCCAATGCGCAGCTCTTTGCAAAAGAGAGATATTGGCAAGGAAAAGCTGTCTTGTACCATTGCATTTTTCTCCCAAACGAAGGACACTAGAAAGAACATTTTAAAGCCTCCTGTTAGGCCATCATCTACACGACATAGTCCTGTATTTTCCAATGCGCAGCTCTTTGCAAAAGAGAGATATTGGCAAGGAAAAGCTGTCTTGTACCTTTGCATTTTTCTCCCAAACGAAGGACACTAGAAAGAAAATTTTAAAGCCTCCTGTTAGGCCATCATCTACACGACATAGCCCTGAATTTTCCAATGCGCAGCTCTTTGCAAAAGAGAGATATTGGCAAGGAAAAGCTGTCTTGTACCTTTGCATTTTTCTCCCAAACGAAGGACACTAGAAAGAAAATTTTAAAGCCTCCTGTTAGGCCATCATCTACACGACATAGCCCTGAATTTTCCAATGCGCAGCTCTTTGCAAAAGAGAGATATTGGCAAGGAAAAGCTGTCTTGTACCTTTGCATTTTTCTCCCAAACGAAGGTCACTAGAAAGAAAATTTTAAAGCCTCCTGTTAGGCCATCATCTACACGACATAGCCCTGAATTTTCCAATGCGCAGCTCTTTGCAAAAGAGAGATATTGGCAAGGAAAAGCTGTCTTGTACCATTGCATTTTTCTCCCAAACGAAGGACACTAGAAAGAAAATTTTAAAGCCTCCTGTTAGGCCATCATCTACACGACATAGCCCTGAATTTTCCAATGCGCAGCTCTTTGCAAAAGAGAGATATTGGCAAGGAAAAGCTGTCTTGTACCATTGCATTTTTCTCCCAAACGAAGGACACTAGAAAGAACATTTTAAAGCCTCCTGTTAGGCCATCATCTACACGACATAGCCCGGAATTTTCCAATGCGCAGCTCTTTGCAAAAGAGAGATATTGGCAAGGAAAAGCTGTCTTGTACCTTTGCATTTTTCTCCCAAACGAAGGACACTAGAAAGAAAATTTTAAAGCCTCCTGTTAGGCCATCATCTACACGACATAGCCCTGAATTTTCCAATGCGCAGCTCTTTGCAAAAGAGAGACATTGGCAAGGAAAAGCTGTCTTGTACCATTGCATTTTTCTCCCAAACGAAGGACACTAGAAAGAACATTTTAAAGCCTCCTGTTAGGCCATCATCTACACGACATAGCCCTGAATTTTCCAATGCGCAGCTCGTTGCAAAAGAGAGATATTGGCAAGGAAAAGCTGTCTTGTACCTTTGCATTTTTCTCCCAAACGAAGGTCACTAGAAAGAAAATTTTAAAGCCTCCTGTTAGGCCATCATCTACACGACATAGCCCTGAATTTTCCAATGCGTAGCTCTTTGCAAAAGAGAGATATTGGCAAGGAAAAGCTGTCTTGTACCTTTGCATTTTTCTCCCAAACGAAGGACACTAGAAAGAAAATTTTAAAGCCTCCTGTTAGGCCATCATCTACACGACATAGCCCTGAATTTTCCAATGAGTAGCTCTTTGCAAAAGAGAGATATTGGCAAGGAAAAGCTGTCTTGTACCTTTGCATTTTTCTCCCAAACGAAGGACACTAGAAAGAAAATTTTAAAGCCTCCTGTTAGGCCATCATCTACACGACATAGCCCTGAATTTTCCAATGCGCAGCTCTTTGCAAAAGAGAGATATTGGCAAGGAAAAGCTGTCTTGTACCATTGCATTTTTCTCCCAAACGAAGGACACTAGAAAGAAAAATTTAAAGCCTCCTGTTAGGCCATCATCTACACGACATAGCCCTGAATTTTCCAATGCGCAGCTCTTTGCAAAAGAGAGATATTGGCAAGGAAAAGCTGTCTTGTACCATTGCATTTTTCTCCCAAACGAAGGACACTAGAAAGAACATTTTAAAGCCTCCTGTTAGGCCATCATTTACACGACATAGCCCTGAATTTTCCAATGCGCAGCTCTTTGCAAAAGAGAGATATTGGCAAGGAAAAGCTGTCTTGTACCTTTGCATTTTTCTCCCAAACGAAGGACACTAGAAAGAAAATTTTAAAGCCTCCTGTTAGGCCATCATCTACACGACATAGCCCTGAATTTTCCAATGCGCAGCTCTTTGCAAAAGAGAGACATTGGCAAGGAAAAGCTGTCTTGTACCATTGCATTTTTCTCCCAAACGAAGGACACTAGAAAGAACATTTTAAAGCCTCCTGTTAGGCCATCATCTACACGACATAGCCCTGAATTTTCCAATGCGCAGCTCGTTGCAAAAGAGAGATATTGGCAAGGAAAAGCTGTCTTGTACCTTTGCATTTTTCTCCCAAACGAAGGACACTAGAAAGAAAATTTTAAAGCCTCCTGTTAGGCCATCATCTACACGACATAGCCCTGAATTTTCCAATGCGCAGCTCTTTGCAAAAGAGAGATATTGGCAAGGAAAAGCTGTCTTGTACCATTGCATTTTTCTCCCAAACGAAGGACACTAGAAAGAAAAATTTAAAGCCTCCTGTTAGGCCATCATCTACACGACATAGCCCTGAATTTTCCAATGCGCAGCTCTTTGCAAAAGAGAGATATTGGCAAGGAAAAGCTGTCTTGTACCATTGCATTTTTCTCCCAAACGAAGGACACTAGAAAGAACATTTTAAAGCCTCCTGTTAGGCCATCATTTACACGACATAGCCCTGAATTTTCCAATGCGCAGCTCTTTGCAAAAGAGAGATATTGGCAAGGAAAAGCTGTCTTGTACCTTTGCATTTTTCTCCCAAACGAAGGACACTAGAAAGAAAATTTTAAAGCCTCCTGTTAGGCCATCATCTACACGACATAGCCCTGAATTTTCCAATGCGCAGCTCTTTGCAAAAGAGAGACATTGGCAAGGAAAAGCTGTCTTGTACCATTGCATTTTTCTCCCAAACGAAGGACACTAGAAAGAACATTTTAAAGCCTCCTGTTAGGCCATCATCTACACGACATAGCCCTGAATTTTCCAATGCGCAGCTCGTTGCAAAAGAGAGATATTGGCAAGGAAAAGCTGTCTTGTACCTTTGCATTTTTCTCCCAAACGAAGGTCACTAGAAAGAAAATTTTAAAGCCTCCTGTTAGGCCATCATCTACACGACATAGCCCTGAATTTTCCAATGCGTAGCTCTTTGCAAAAGAGAGATATTGGCAAGGAAAAGCTGTCTTGTACCTTTGCATTTTTCTCCCAAACGAAGGACACTAGAAAGAAAATTTTAAAGCCTCCTGTTAGGCCATCATCTACACGACATAGCCCTGAATTTTCCAATGAGTAGCTCTTTGCAAAAGAGAGATATTGGCAAGGAAAAGCTGTCTTGTACCTTTGCATTTTTCTCCCGAACGAAGGACACTAGAAAGAAAATTTTAAAGCCTCCTGTTAGGCCATCATCTACACGACATAGCCCTGAATTTTCCAATGCGCAGCTCTTTGCAAAAGGGAGATATTGGCAAGGAAAAGCTGTCTTGTACCATTGCATTTTTCTCCCAAACGAAGGACACTAGAAAGAACATTTTAAAGCCTCCTGTTAGGCCATCATCTACACGACATAGCCCTGAATTTTCCAATGCGCAGCTCTTTGCAAAAGAGAGATATTGGCAAGGAAAAGCTGTCTTGTACCTTTGCATTTTTCTCCCAAACGAAGGTCACTAGAAAGAAAATTTTAAAGCCTCCTGTTAGGCCATCATCTACACGACATAGCCCTGAATTTTCCAATGCGTAGCTCTTTGCAAAAGAGAGATATTGGCAAGGAAAAGCTGTCTTGTACCTTTGCATTTTTCTCCCAAACGAAGGACACTAGAAAGAAAATTTTAAAGCCTCCTGTTAGGCCATCATCTACACGACATAGCCCTGAATTTTCCAATGCGCAGCTCTTTGCAAAAGAGAGATATTGGCAAGGAAAAGCTGTCTTGTACCTTTGCATTTTTCTCCCGAACGAAGGACACTAGAAAGAAAATTTTAAAGCCTCCTGTTAGGCCATCATCTACACGACATAGCCCTGAATTTTCCAATGCGCAGCTCTTTGCAAAAGGGAGATATTGGCAAGGAAAAGCTGTCTTGTACCATTGCATTTTTCTCCCAAACGAAGGACACTAGAAAGAACATTTTAAAGCCTCCTGTTAGGCCATCATCTACACGACATAGCCCTGAATTTTCCAATGCGCAGCTCTTTGCAAAAGAGAGATATTGGCAAGGAAAAGCTGTCTTGTACCTTTGCATTTTTCTCCCAAACGAAGGTCACTAGAAAGAAAATTTTAAAGCCTCCTGTTAGGCCATCATCTACACGACATAGCCCTGAATTTTCCAATGCGTAGCTCTTTGCAAAAGAGAGATATTGGCAAGGAAAAGCTGTCTTGTACCTTTGCATTTTTCTCCCAAACGAAGGACACTAGAAAGAAAATTTTAAAGCCTCCTGTTAGGCCATCATCTACACGACATAGCCCTGAATTTTCCAATGCGCAGCTCTTTGCAAAAGAGAGATATTGGCAAGGAAAAGCTGTCTTGTACCATTGCATTTTTCTCCCAAACGAAGGACACTAGAAAGAAAAATTTAAAGCCTCCTGTTAGGCCATCATCTACACGACATAGCCCTGAATTTTCCAATGCGTAGCTCTTTGCAAAAGAGAGATATTGGCAAGGAAAAGCTGTCTTGTACATTTGCATTTTTCTCCCAAACGAAGGACACTAGAAAGAAAATTTTAAAGCCTCCTGTTAGGCCATCATCTACACGACATAGCCCTGAATTTTCCAATGCGCAGCTCTTTGCAAAAGAGAGATATTGGCAAGGAAAAGCTGTCTTGTACCATTGCATTTTTCTCCCAAACGAAGGACACTAGAAAGAACATTTTAAAGCCTCCTGTTAGGCCATCATCTACACGACATAGCCCTGAATTTTCCAATGCGCAGCTCTTTGCAAAAGAGAGATATTGGCAAGGAAAAGCTGTCTTGTACCATTGCATTTTTCTCCCAAACGAAGGACACTAGAAAGAACATTTTAAAGCCTCCTGTTAGGCCATCATCTACACGACATTGCCCTGAATTTTCCAATGCGCAGCTCTTTGCAAAAGAGAGATATTGGCAAGGAAAAGCTGTCTTGTACCATTGCATTTTTCTCCCAAACGAAGGACACTAGAGAGAAAATTTTAAAGCCTCCTGTTAGGCCATCATCTACACGACATAGCCCTGAATTTTCCAATGCGCAGCTCTTTGCAAAAGAGAGATATTGGCAAGGAAAAGCTGTCTTGTACCATTGCATTTTTCTCCCAAACGAAGGACACTAGAAAGAACATTTTAAAGCCTCCTGTTAGGCCATCATCTACACGACATAGCCCTGAATTTTCCAATGCGCAGCTCTTTGCAAAAGAGAGATATTGGCAAGGAAAAGCTGTCTTGTACCATTGCATTTTTCTCCCAAACGAAGGACACTAGAAAGAACATTTTAAAGCCTCCTGTTAGGCCATCATCTACACGACATAGCCCTGAATTTTCCAATGCGCAGCTCTTTGCAAAAGAGAGATATTGGCAAGGAAAAGCTGTCTTGTACCATTGCATTTTTCTCCCAAACGAAGGACACTAGAAAGAAAATTTTAAAGCCTCCTGTTAGGCCATCATCTACACGACATAGCCCTGAATTTTCCAATGCGCAGCTCTTTGCAAAAGAGAGATATTGGCAAGGAAAAGCTGTCTTGTACCATTGCATTTTTCTCCCAAACGAAGGACACTAGAAAGAAAATTTTAAAGCCTCCTGTTAGGCCATCATCTACACGACATAGCCCTGAATTTTCCAATGCGCAGCTCTTTGCAAAAGAGAGATATTGGCAAGGAAAAGCTGTCTTGTACCATTGCATTTTTCTCCCAAACGAAGGACACTAGAAAGAAAAATTTAAAGCCTCCTGTTAGGCCATCATCTACACGACATAGCCCTGAATTTTCCAATGCGCAGCTCTTTGCAAAAGGGAGATATTGGCAAGGAAAAGCTGTCTTGTACCATTGCATTTTTCTCCCAAACGAAGGACACTAGAAAGAACATTTTAAAGCCTCCTGTTAGGCCATCATCTACACGACATAGCCCTGAATTTTCCAATGCGCAGCTCTTTGCAAAAGAGAGATATTGGCAAGGAAAAGCTGTCTTGTACCTTTGCATTTTTCTCCCAAACGAAGGTCACTAGAAAGAAAATTTGAAAGCCTCCTGTTAGGCCATCATCTACACGACATAGCCCTGAATTTTCCAATGCGTAGCTCTTTGCAAAAGAGAGATATTGGCAAGGAAAAGCTGTCTTGTACCTTTGCATTTTTCTCCCAAACGAAGGACACTAGAAAGAAAATTTTAAAGCCTCCTGTTAGGCCATCATCTACACGACATAGCCCTGAATTTTCCAATGCGCAGCTCTTTGCAAAAGAGAGATATTGGCAAGGAAAAGCTGTCTTGTACCATTGCATTTTTCTCCCAAACGAAGGACACTAGAAAGAAAAATTTAAAGCCTCCTGTTAGGCCATCATCTACACGACATAGCCCTGAATTTTCCAATGCGTAGCTCTTTGCAAAAGAGAGATATTGGCAAGGAAAAGCTGTCTTGTACATTTGCATTTTTCTCCCAAACGAAGGACACTAGAAAGAAAATTTTAAAGCCTCCTGTTAGGCCATCATCTACACGACATAGCCCTGAATTTTCCAATGCGCAGCTCTTTGCAAAAGAGAGATATTGGCAAGGAAAAGCTGTCTTGTACCATTGCATTTTTCTCCCAAACGAAGGACACTAGAAAGAAAATTTTAAAGCCTCCTGTTAGGCCATCATCTACACGACATAGCCCTGAATTTTCCAATGCGTAGCTCTTTGCAAAAGAGAGATATTGGCAAGGAAAAGCTGTCTTGTACCTTTGCATTTTTCTCCCAAACGAAGGACAATAGAAAGAAAATTTTAAAGCCTCCTGTTAGGCCATCATCTACACGACATAGCCCTGAATTTTCCAATGCGCAGCTCTTTGCAAAAGAGAGATATTGGCAAGGAAAAGCTGTCTTGTACCATTGCATTTTTCTCCCAAACGAAGGACACTAGAAAGAACATTTTAAAGCCTCCTGTTAGGCCATCATCTACACGACATAGCCCTGAATTTTCCAATGCGCAGCTCTTTGCAAAAGAGAGATATTGGCAAGGAAAAGCTGTCTTGTACCTTTGCATTTTTCTCCCAAACGAAGGTCACTAGAAAGAAAATTTTAAAGCCTCCTGTTAGGCCATCATCTACACGACATAGCCCTGAATTTTCCAATGCGTAGCTCTTTGCAAAAGAGAGATATTGGCAAGGAAAAGCTGTCTTGTACCTTTGCATTTTTCTCCCAAACGAAGGACACTAGAAAGAAAATTTTAAAGCCTCCTGTTAGGCCATCATCTACACGACATAGCCCTGAATTTTCCAATGCGCAGCTCTTTGCAAAAGAGAGATATTGGCAAGGAAAAGCTGTCTTGTACCATTGCATTTTTCTCCCAAACGAAGGACACTAGAAAGAAAAATTTAAAGCCTCCTGTTAGGCCATCATCTACACGACATAGCCCTGAATTTTCCAATGCGTAGCTCTTTGCAAAAGAGAGATATTGGCAAGGAAAAGCTGTCTTGTACCTTTGCATTTTTCTCCCAAACTAAGGACACTAGAAAGAAAATTTTAAAGCCTCCTGTTAGGCCATCATCTACACGACATAGCCCTGAATTTTCCAATGCGCAGCTCTTTGCAAAAGAGAGATATTGGCAAGGAAAAGCTGTCTTGTACCATTGCATTTTTCTCCCAAACGAAGGACACTAGAAAGAAAATTTTAAAGCCTCCTGTTAGGCCATCATCTACACGACATAGCCCTGAATTTTCCAATGCGTAGCTCTTTGCAAAAGAGAGATATTGGCAAGGAAAAGCTGTCTTGTACCTTTGCATTTTTCTCCCAAACGAAGGACACTAGAAAGAAAATTTTAAAGCCTCCTGTTAGGCCATCATCTACACGACATAGCCCTGAATTTTCCAATGCGCAGCTCTTTGCAAAAGAGAGATATTGGCAAGGAAAAGCTGTCTTGTACCATTGCATTTTTCTCCCAAACGAAGGACACTAGAAAGAAAATTTTAAAGCCTCCTGTTAGGCCATCATCTACACGACATAGCCCTGAATTTTCCAATGCGTAGCTCTTTGCAAAAGAGAGATATTGGCAAGGAAAAGCTGTCTTGTACCTTTGCATTTTTCTCCCAAACGAAGGACACTAGAAAGAAAATTTTAAAGCCTCCTGTTAGGCCATCATCTACACGACATAGCCCTGAATTTTCCAATGCGCAGCTCTTTGCAAAAGAGAGATATTGGCAAGGAAAAGCTGTCTTGTACCATTGCATTTTTCTCCCAAACGAAGGACACTAGAAAGAACATTTTAAAGCCTCCTGTTAGGCCATCATCTACACGACATAGCCCTGAATTTTCCAATGCGCAGCTCTTTGCAAAAGAGAGATATTGGCAAGGAAAAGCTGTCTTGTACCATTGCATTTTTCTCCCAAACGAAGGACACTAGAAAGAAAATTTTAAAGCCTCCTGTTAGGCCATCATCTACACGACATAGCCCTGAATTTTCCAATGCGCAGCTCTTTGCAAAAGAGAGATATTGGCAAGGAAAAGCTGTCTTGTACCATTGCATTTTTCTCCCAAACGAAGGACACTAGAAAGAAAATTTTAAAGCCTCCTGTTAGGCCATCATCTACACGACATAGCCCTGAATTTTCCAATGCGTAGCTCTTTGCAAAAGAGAGATATTGGCAAGGAAAAGCTGTCTTGTACCTTTGCATTTTTCTCCCAAACGAAGGACACTAGAAAGAAAATTTTAAAGCCTCCTGTTAGGCCATCATCTACACGACATAGCCCTGAATTTTCCAATGCGCAGCTCTTTGCAAAAGAGAGATATTGGCAAGGAAAAGCTGTCTTGTACCATTGCATTTTTCTCCCAAACGAAGGACACTAGAAAGAACATTTTAAAGCCTCCTGTTAGGCCATCATCTACACGACATAGCCCTGAATTTTCCAATGCGCAGCTCTTTGCAAAAGAGAGATATTGGCAAGGAAAAGCTGTCTTGTACCATTGCATTTTTCTCCCAAACGAAGGACACTAGAAAGAAAATTTTAAAGCCTCCTGTTAGGCCATCATCTACACGACATAGCCCTGAATTTTCCAATGCGCAGCTCTTTGCAAAAGAGAGATATTGGCAAGGAAAAGCTGTCTTGTACCATTGCATTTTTCTCCCAAACGAAGGACACTAGAAAGAAAATGTTAAAGCCTCCTGTTAGGCCATCATCTACACGACATAGCCCTGAATTTTCCAATGCGTAGCTCTTTGCAAAAGAGAGATATTGGCAAGGAAAAGCTGTCTTGTACCTTTGCATTTTTCTCCCAAACGAAGGACACTAGAAAGAAAATTTTAAAGCCTCCTGTTAGGCCATCATCTACACGACATAGCCCTGAATTTTCCAATGCGCAGCTCTTTGCAAAAGAGAGATATTGGCAAGGAAAAGCTGTCTTGTACCATTGCATTTTTCTCCCAAACGAAGGACACTAGAAAGAACATTTTAAAGCCTCCTGTTAGGCCATCATCTACACGACATAGCCCTGAATTTTCCAATGCGCAGCTCTTTGCAAAAGAGAGATATTGGCAAGGAAAAGCTGTCTTGTACCATTGCATTTTTCTCCCAAACGAAGGACACTAGAGAGAAAATTTTAAAGCCTCCTGTTAGGCCATCATCTACACGACATAGCCCTGAATTTTCCAATGCGCAGCTCTTTGCAAAAGAGAGATATTGGCAAGGAAAAGCTGTCTTGTACCATTGCATTTTTCTCCCAAACGAAGGACACTAGAAAGAAAATTTTAAAGCCTCCTGTTAGGCCATCATCTACACGACATAGCCCTGAATTTTCCAATGCGCAGCACTTTGCAAAAGAGAGATATTGGCAAGGAAAAGCTGTCTTGTACCATTGCATTTTTCTCCCAAACGAAGGACACTAGAAAGAACATTTTAAAGCCTCCTGTTAGGCCATCATCTACACGACATAGCCCTGAATTTTCCAATGCGCAGCTCTTTGCAAAAGAGAGATATTGGCAAGGAAAAGCTGTCTTGTACCATTGCATTTTTCTCCCAAACGAAGGACACTAGAAAGAACATTTTAAAGCCTCCTGTTAGGCCATCATCTACACGACATAGCCCTGAATTTTCCAATGCGCAGCTCTTTGCAAAAGAGAGATATTGGCAAGGAAAAGCTGTCTTGTACCATTGCATTTTTCTCCCAAACGAAGGACACTAGAAAGAAAATTTTAAAGCCTCCTGTTAGGCCATCATCTACACGACATAGCCCTGAATTTTCCAATGCGCAGCTCTTTGCAAAAGAGAGATATTGGCAAGGAAAAGCTGTCTTGTACCATTGCATTTTTCTCCCAAACGAAGGACACTAGAAAGAACATTTTAAAGCCTCCTGTTAGGCCATCATCTACACGACATAGCCCTGAATTTTCCAATGCGCAGCTCTTTGCAAAAGAGAGATATTGGCAAGGAAAAGCTGTCTTGTACCTTTGCATTTTTCTCCCAAACGAATGTCACTAGAAAGAAAATTTTAAAGCCTCCTGTTAGGCCATCATCTACACGACATAGCCCTGAATTTTCCAATGCGTAGCTCTTTGCAAAAGAGAGATATTGGCAAGGAAAAGCTGTCTTGTACCTTTGCATTTTTCTCCCAAACGAAGGACACTAGAAAGAAAATTTTAAAGCCTCCTGTTAGGCCATCATCTACACGACATAGCCCTGAATTTTCCAATGCGCAGCTCTTTGCAAAAGAGAGATATTGGCAAGGAAAAGCTGTCTTGTACCATTGCATTTTTCTCCCAAACGAAGGACACTAGAAAGAAAAATTTAAAGCCTCCTGTTAGGCCATCATCTACACGACATAGCCCTGAATTTTCCAATGCGTAGCTCTTTGCAAAAGAGAGATATTGGCAAGGAAAAGCTGTCTTGTACCTTTGCATTTTTCTCCCAAACGAAGGACACTAGAAAGAAAATTTTAAAGCCTCCTGTTAGGCCATCATCTACACGACATAGCCCTGAATTTTCCAATGCGCAGCTCTTTGCAAAAGAGAGATATTGGCAAGGAAAAGCTGTCTTGTACCATTGCATTTTTCTCCCAAACGAAGGACACTAGAAAGAAAATTTTAAAGCCTCCTGTTAGGCCATCATCTACACGACATAGCCCTGAATTTTCCAATACGTAGCTCTTTGCAAAAGAGAGATATTGGCAAGGAAAAGCTGTCTTGTACCTTTGCATTTTTCTCCCAAACGAAGGACACTAGAAAGAAAATTTTAAAGCCTCCTGTTAGGCCATCATCTACACGACATAGCCCTGAATTTTCCAATGCGCAGCTCTTTGCAAAAGAGAGATATTGGCAAGGAAAAGCTGTCTTGTACCATTGCATTTTTCTCCCAAACGAAGGACACTAGAAAGAAAATTTTAAAGCCTCCTGTTAGGCCATCATCTACACGACATAGCCCTGAATTTTCCAATGCGTAGCTCTTTGCAAAAGAGAGATATTGGCAAGGAAAAGCTGTCTTGTACCTTTGCATTTTTCTCCCAAACGAAGGACACTAGAAAGAAAATTTTAAAGCCTCCTGTTAGGCCATCATCTACACGACATAGCCCTGAATTTTCCAATGCGCAGCTCTTTGCAAAAGAGAGATATTGGCAAGGAAAAGCTGTCTTGTACCATTGCATTTTTCTCCCAAACGAAGGACACTAGAAAGAACATTTTAAAGCCTCCTGTTAGGCCATCATCTACACGACATAGCCCTGAATTTTCCAATGCGCAGCTCTTTGCAAAAGAGAGATATTGGCAAGGAAAAGCTGTCTTGTACCATTGCATTTTTCTCCCAAACGAAGGACACTAGAAAGAAAATTTTAAAGCCTCCTGTTAGGCTATTATCTACACGACATAGCCCTGAATTTTCCAATGCGCAGCTCTTTGCAAAAGAGAGATATTGGCAAGGAAAAGCTGTCTTGTACCATTGCATTTTTCTCCCAAACGAAGGACACTAGAGAGAAAATTTTAAAGCCTCCTGTTAGGCCATCATCTACACGACATAGCCCTGAATTTTCCAATGCGCAGCTCTTTGCAAAAGAGAGATATTGGCAAGGAAAAGCTGTCTTGTACCATTGCATTTTTCTCCCAAACGAAGGACACTAGAAAGAAAATTTTAAAGCCTCCTGTTAGGCCATCATCTACACGACATAGCCCTGAATTTTCCAATGCGCAGCTCTTTGCAAAAGAGAGATATTGGCAAGGAAAAGCTGTCTTGTACCATTGCATTTTTCTCCCAAACGAAGGACACTAGAAAGAACATTTTAAAGCCTCCTGTTAGGCCATCATCTACACGACATAGCCCTGAATTTTCCAATGCGCAGCTCTTTGCAAAAGAGAGATATTGGCAAGGAAAAGCTGTCTTGTACCATTGCATTTTTCTCCCAAACGAAGGACACTAGAAAGAAAATTTTAAAGCCTCCTGTTAGGCCATCATCTACACGACATAGCCCTGAATTTTCCAATGCGCAGCTCTTTGCAAAAGAGAGATATTGGCAAGGAAAAGCTGTCTTGTACCATTGCATTTTTCTCCCAAACGAAGGACACTAGAAAGAAAATTTTAAAGCCTCCTGTTAGGCCATCATCTACACGACATAGCCCTGAATTTTCCAATGCGCAGCTCTTTGCAAAAGAGAGATATTGGCAAGGAAAAGCTGTCTTGTACCATTGCATTTTTCTCCCAAACGAAGGACACTAGAAAGAAAATTTTAAAGCCTCCTGTTAGGCCATCATCTACACGACATAGCCCTGAATTTTCCAATGCGCAGCTCTTTGCAAAAGAGAGATATTGGCAAGGAAAAGCTGTCTTGTACCTTTGCATTTTTCTCCCAAACGAAGGACACTAGAAAGAAAATTTTAAAGCCTCCTGTTAGGCCATCATCTACACGACATAGCCCTGAATTTACCAATGCGCAGCTCTTTGCAAAAGAGAGATATTGGCAAGGAAAAGCTGTCTTGTACCATTGCATTTTTCTCCCAAACGAAGGACACTAGAAAGAACATTTTAAAGCCTCCTGTTAGGCCATCATCTACACGACATAGCCCTGAATTTTCCAATGCGCAGCTCTTTGCAAAAGAGAGATATTGGCAAGGAAAAGCTGTCTTGTACCTTTGCATTTTTCTCCCAAACGAAGGTCACTAGAAAGAAAATTTTAAAGCCTCCTGTTAGGCCATCATCTACACGACATAGCCCTGAATTTTCCAATGCGTAGCTCTTTGCAAAAGAGAGATATTGGCAAGGAAAAGCTGTCTTGTACCTTTGCATTTTTCTCCCAAACGAAGGACACTAGAAAGAAAATTTTAAAGCCTCCTGTTAGGCCATCATCTACACGACATAGCCCTGAATTTTCCAATGCGCAGCTCTTTGCAAAAGAGAGATATTGGCAAGGAAAAGCTGTCTTGTACCATTGCATTTTTCTCCCAAACGAAGGACACTAGAAAGAAAATTTTAAAGCCTCCTGTTAGGCCATCATCTACACGACATAGCCCTGAATTTTCAAATGCGTAGCTCTTTGCAAAAGAGAGATATTGGCAAGGAAAAGCTGTCTTGTACCTTTGCATTTTTCTCCCAAACGAAGGACACTAGAAAGAAAATTTTAAAGCCTCCTGTTAGGCCATCATCTACACGACATAGCCCTGAATTTTCCAATGCGCAGCTCTTTGCAAAAGAGAGATATTGGCAAGGAAAAGCTGTCTTGTACCATTGCATTTTTCTCCCAAACGAAGGACACTAGAAAGAAAATTTTAAAGCCTCCTGTTAGGCCATCATCTACACGACATAGCCCTGAATTTTCCAATGCGTAGCTCTTTGCAAAAGAGAGATATTGGCAAGGAAAAGCTGTCTTGTACCTTTGCATTTTTCTCCCAAACGAAGGACACTAGAAAGAACATTTTAAAGCCTCCTGTTAGGCCATCATCTACACGACATAGCCCTGAATTTTCCAATGCGCAGCTCTTTGCAAAAGAGAGATATTGGCAAGGAAAAGCTGTCTTGTACCATTGCATTTTTCTCCCAAACGAAGGACACTAGAAAGAAAATTTTAAAGCCTCCTGTTAGGCCATCATCTACACGACATAGCCCTGAATTTTCCAATGCGCAGCTCTTTGCAAAAGAGAGATATTGGCAAGGAAAAGCTGTCTTGTACCATTGCATTTTTCTCCCAAACGAAGGACACTAGAAAGAAAATTTTAAAGCCTCCTGTTAGGCCATCATCTACACGACATAGCCCTGAATTTTCCAATGCGCAGCTCTTTGCAAAAGAGAGATATTGGCAAGGAAAAGCTGTCTTGTACCATTGCATTTTTCTCCCAAACGAAGGACACTAGAAAGAACATTTTAAAGCCTCCTGTTAGGCCATCATCTACACGACATAGCCCTGAATTTTCCAATGCGCAGCTCTTTGCAAAAGAGAGATATTGGCAAGGAAAAGCTGTCTTGTACCTTTGCATTTTTCTCCCAAACGAAGGACACTAGAAAGAAAATTTTAAAGCCTCCTGTTAGGCCATCATCTACACGACATAGCCCTGAATTTTCCAATGCGCAGCTCTTTGCAAAAGAGAGATATTGGCAAGGAAAAGCTGTCTTGTACCATTGCATTTTTCTCCCAAACGAAGGACACTAGAAAGAAAATTTTAAAGCCTCCTGTTAGGCCATCATCTACACGACATAGCCCTGAATTTTCAAATGCGTAGCTCTTTGCAAAAGAGAGATATTGGCAAGGAAAAGCTGTCTTGTACCTTTGCATTTTTCTCCCAAACGAAGGACACTAGAAAGAAAATTTTAAAGCCTCCTGTTAGGCCATCATTACACGACATAGCCCTGAATTTTCCAATGCGCAGCTCTTTGCAAAAGAGAGATATTGGCAAGGAAAAGCTGTCTTGTACCATTGCATTTTTCTCCCAAACGAAGGACACTAGAAAGAAAATTTTAAAGCCTCCTGTTAGGCCATCATCTACACGACATAGCCCTGAATTTTCCAATGCGTAGCTCTTTGCAAAAGAGAGATATTGGCAAGGAAAAGCTGTCTTGTACCTTTGCATTTTTCTCCCAAACGAAGGACACTAGAAAGAAAATTTTAAAGCCTCCTGTTAGGCCATCATCTACACGACATAGCCCTGAATTTTCCAATGCGCAGCTCTTTGCAAAAGAGAGATATTGGCAAGGAAAAGCTGTCTTGTACCATTGCATTTTTCTCCCAAACGAAGGACACTAGAAAGAAAATTTTAAAGCCTCCTGTTAGGCCATCATCTACACGACATAGCCCTGAATTTTCCAATGCGCAGCTCTTTGCAAAAGAGAGATATTGGCAAGGAAAAGCTGTCTTGTACCATTGCATTTTTCTCCCAAACGAAGGACACTAGAAAGAAAATTTTAAAGCCTCCTGTTAGGCCATCATCTACACGACATAGCCCTGAATTTTCCAATGCGCAGCTCTTTGCAAAAGAGAGATATTGGCAAGGAAAAGCTGTCTTGTACCATTGCATTTTTCTCCCAAACGAAGGACACTAGAAAGAAAATTTTAAAGCCTCCTGTTAGGCCATCATCTACACGACATAGCCCTGAATTTTCCAATGCGCAGCTCTTTGCAAAAGAGAGATATTGGCAAGGAAAAGCTGTCTTGTACCATTGCATTTTTCTCCCAAACGAAGGACACTAGAAAGAACATTTTAAAGCCTCCTGTTAGGCCATCATCTACACGACATAGCCCTGAATTTTCCAATGCGCAGCTCTTTGCAAAAGAGAGATATTGGCAAGGAAAAGCTGTCTTGTACCATTGCATTTTTCTCCCAAACGAAGGACACTAGAAAGAAAATTTTAAAGCCTCCTGTTAGGCCATCATCTACACGACATAGCCCTGAATTTTCCAATGCGCAGCTCTTTGCAAAAGAGAGATATTGGCAAGGAAAAGCTGTCTTGTACCATTGCATTTTTCTCCCAAACGAAGGACACTAGAAAGAACATTTTAAAGCCTCCTGTTAGGCCATCATCTACACGACATAGCCCTGAATTTTCCAATGCGCAGCTCTTTGCAAAAGAGAGATATTGGCAAGGAAAAGCTGTCTTGTACCATTGCATTTTTCTCCCAAACGAAGGACACTAGAAAGAACATTTTAAAGCCTCCTGTTAGGCCATCATCTACACGACATAGCCCTGAATTTTCCAATGCGCAGCTCTTTGCAAAAGAGAGATATTGGCAAGGAAAAGCTGTCTTGTACCATTGCATTTTTCTCCCAAACGAAGGACACTAGAAAGAAAATTTTAAAGCCTCCTGTTAGGCCATCATCTACACGACATAGCCCTGAATTTTCCAATGCGCAGCTCTTTGCAAAAGAGAGATATTGGCAAGGAAAAGCTGTCTTGTACCATTGCATTTTTCTCCCAAACGAAGGACACTAGAAAGAACATTTTAAAGCCTCCTGTTAGGCCATCATCTACACGACATAGCCCTGAATTTTCCAATGCGCAGCTCTTTGCAAAAGAGAGATATTGGCAAGGAAAAGCTGTCTTGTACCATTGCATTTTTCTCCCAAACGAAGGACACTAGAAAGAACATTTTAAAGCCTCCTGTTAGGCCATCATCTACACGACATAGCCCTGAATTTTCCAATGCGCAGCTCTTTGCAAAAGAGAGATATTGGCAAGGAAAAGCTGTCTTGTACCATTGCATTTTTCTCCCAAACGAAGGACACTAGAAAGAAAATTTTAAAGCCTCCTGTTAGGCCATCATCTACACGACATAGCCCTGAATTTTCAATGCGCAGCTCTTTGCAAAAGAGAGATATTGGCAAGGAAAAGCTGTCTTGTACCATTGCATTTTTCTCCCAAACGAAGGACACTAGAAAGAACATTTTAAAGCCTCCTGTTAGGCCATCATCTACACGACATAGCCCTGAATTTTCCAATGCGCAGCTCTTTGCAAAAGAGAGATATTGGCAAGGAAAAGCTGTCTTGTACCTTTGCATTTTTCTCCCAAACGAAGGACACTAGAAAGAAAATTTAAAGCCTCCTGTTAGGCCATCATCTACACGACATAGCCCTGAATTTTCCAATGCGTAGCTCTTTGCAAAAGAGAGATATTGGCAAGGAAAAGCTGTCTTGTACCTTTGCATTTTTCTCCCAAACGAAGGACACTAGAAAGAAAATTTTAAAGCCTCCTGTTAGGCCATCATCTACACGACATAGCCCTGAATTTTCCAATGCGCAGCTCTTTGCAAAAGAGAGATATTGGCAAGGAAAAGCTGTCTTGTACCATTGCATTTTTCTCCCAAACGAAGGACACTAGAAAGAAAATTTTAAAGCCTCCTGTTAGGCCATCATCTACACGACATAGCCCTGAATTTTCCAATGCGTAGCTCTTTGCAAAAGAGAGATATTGGCAAGGAAAAGCTGTCTTGTACCTTTGCATTTTTCTCCCAAACGAAGGACACTAGAAAGAAAATTTTAAAGCCTCCTGTTAGGCCATCATCTACACGACATAGCCCTGAATTTTCCAATGCGCAGCTCTTTGCAAAAGAGAGATATTGGCAAGGAAAAGCTGTCTTGTACCATTGCATTTTTCTCCCAAACGAAGGACACTAGAAAGAAAATTTAAAGCCTCCTGTTAGGCCATCATCTACACGACATAGCCCTGAATTTTCCAATGCGTAGCTCTTTGCAAAAGAGAGATATTGGCAAGGAAAAGCTGTCTTGTACCTTTGCATTTTTCTCCCAAACGAAGGACACTAGAAAGAAAATTTTAAAGCCTCCTGTTAGGCCATCATCTACACGACATAGCCCTGAATTTTCCAATGCGCAGCTCTTTGCAAAAGAGAGATATTGGCAAGGAAAAGCTGTCTTGTACCATTGCATTTTTCTCCCAAACGAAGGACACTAGAAAGAAAATTTTAAAGCCTCCTGTTAGGCCATCATCTACACGACATAGCCCTGAATTTTCCAATGCGTAGCTCTTTGCAAAAGAGAGATATTGGCAAGGAAAAGCTGTCTTGTACCTTTGCATTTTTCTCCCAAACGAAGGACACTAGAAAGAAAATTTTAAAGCCTCCTGTTAGGCCATCATCTACACGACATAGCCCTGAATTTTCCAATGCGCAGCTCTTTGCAAAAGAGAGATATTGGCAAGGAAAAGCTGTCTTGTACCATTGCATTTTTCTCCCAAACGAAGGACACTAGAAAGAACATTTTAAAGCCTCCTGTTAGGCCATCATCTACACGACATAGCCCTGAATTTTCCAATGCGCAGCTCTTTGCAAAAGAGAGATATTGGCAAGGAAAAGCTGTCTTGTACCATTGCATTTTTCTCCCAAACGAAGGACACTAGAAAGAAAATTTTAAAGCCTCCTGTTAGGCCATCATCTACACGACATAGCCCTGAATTTTCCAATGCGCAGCTCTTTGCAAAAGAGAGATATTGGCAAGGAAAAGCTGTCTTGTACCATTGCATTTTTCTCCCAAACGAAGGACACTAGAAAGAAAATTTTAAAGCCTCCTGTTAGGCCATCATCTACACGACATAGCCCTGAATTTTCCAATGCGCAGCTCTTTGCAAAAGAGAGATATTGGCAAGGAAAAGCTGTCTTGTACCATTGCATTTTTCTCCCAAACGAAGGACACTAGAAAGAAAATTTTAAAGCCTCCTGTTAGGCCATCATCTACACGACATAGCCCTGAATTTTCCAATGCGCAGCTCTTTGCAAAAGAGAGATATTGGCAAGGAAAAGCTGTCTTGTACCATTGCATTTTTCTCCCAAACGAAGGACACTAGAAAGAACATTTTAAAGCCTCCTGTTAGGCCATCATCTACACGACATAGCCCTGAATTTTCCAATGCGCAGCTCTTTGCAAAAGAGAGATATTGGCAAGGAAAAGCTGTCTTGTACCATTGCATTTTTCTCCCAAACGAAGGACACTAGAAAGAAAATTTTAAAGCCTCCTGTTAGGCCATCATCTACACGACATAGCCCTGAATTTTCCAATGCGCAGCTCTTTGCAAAAGAGAGATATTGGCAAGGAAAAGCTGTCTTGTACCATTGCATTTTTCTCCCAAACGAAGGACACTAGAAAGAAAATTTTAAAGCCTCCTGTTAGGCCATCATCTACACGACATAGCCCTGAATTTTCCAATGCGCAGCTCTTTGCAAAAGAGAGATATTGGCAAGGAAAAGCTGTCTTGTACCATTGCATTTTTCTCCCAAACGAAGGACACTAGAAAGAAAATTTTAAAGCCTCCTGTTAGGCCATCATCTACACGACATAGCCCTGAATTTTCCAATGCGCAGCTCTTTGCAAAAGAGAGATATTGGCAAGGAAAAGCTGTCTTGTACCATTGCATTTTTCTCCCAAACGAAGGACACTAGAAAGAAAATTTTAAAGCCTCCTGTTAGGCCATCATCTACACGACATAGCCCTGAATTTTCCAATGCGCAGCTCTTTGCAAAAGAGAGATATTGGCAAGGAAAAGCTGTCTTGTACCATTGCATTTTTCTCCCAAACGAAGGACACTAGAAAGAAAATTTTAAAGCCTCCTGTTAGGCCATCATCTACACGACATAGCCCTGAATTTTCCAATGCGCAGCTCTTTGCAAAAGAGAGATATTGGCAAGGAAAAGCTGTCTTGTACCATTGCATTTTTCTCCCAAACGAAGGACACTAGAAAGAAAATTTTAAAGCCTCCTGTTAGGCCATCATCTACACGACATAGCCCTGAATTTTCCAATGCGCAGCTCTTTGCAAAAGAGAGATATTGGCAAGGAAAAGCTGTCTTGTACCATTGCATTTTTCTCCCAAACGAAGGACACTAGAAAGAAAATTTTAAAGCCTCCTGTTAGGCCATCATCTACACGACATAGCCCTGAATTTTCAATGCGCAGCTCTTTGCAAAAGAGAGATATTGGCAAGGAAAAGCTGTCTTGTACCTTTGCATTTTTCTCCCAAACGAAGGACACTAGAAAGAAAATTTTAAAGCCTCCTGTTAGGCCATCATCTACACGACATAGCCCTGAATTTTCCAATGCGCAGCTCTTTGCAAAAGAGAGATATTGGCAAGGAAAAGCTGTCTTGTACCATTGCATTTTTCTCCCAAACGAAGGACACTAGAAAGAACATTTTAAAGCCTCCTGTTAGGCCATCATCTACACGACATAGCCCTGAATTTTCCAATGCGCAGCTCTTTGCAAAAGAGAGATATTGGCAAGGAAAAGCTGTCTTGTACCTTTGCATTTTTCTCCCAAACGAAGGACACTAGAAAGAAAATTTTAAAGCCTCCTGTTAGGCCATCATCTACACGACATAGCCCTGAATTTTCCAATGCGCAGCTCTTTGCAAAAGAGAGATATTGGCAAGGAAAAGCTGTCTTGTACCATTGCATTTTTCTCCCAAACGAAGGACACTAGAAAGAAAATTTTAAAGCCTCCTGTTAGGCCATCATCTACACGACATAGCCCTGAATTTTCAAATGCGTAGCTCTTTGCAAAAGAGAGATATTGGCAAGGAAAAGCTGTCTTGTACCTTTGCATTTTTCTCCCAAACGAAGGACACTAGAAAGAAAATTTTAAAGCCTCCTGTTAGGCCATCATCTACACGACATAGCCCTGAATTTTCCAATGCGCAGCTCTTTGCAAAAGAGAGATATTGGCAAGGAAAAGCTGTCTTGTACCATTGCATTTTTCTCCCAAACGAAGGACACTAGAAAGAAAATTTTAAAGCCTCCTGTTAGGCCATCATCTACACGACATAGCCCTGAATTTTCCAATGCGTAGCTCTTTGCAAAAGAGAGATATTGGCAAGGAAAAGCTGTCTTGTACCTTTGCATTTTTCTCCCAAACGAAGGACACTAGAAAGAAAATTTTAAAGCCTCCTGTTAGGCCATCATCTACACGACATAGCCCTGAATTTTCCAATGCGCAGCTCTTTGCAAAAGAGAGATATTGGCAAGGAAAAGCTGTCTTGTACCATTGCATTTTTCTCCCAAACGAAGGACACTAGAAAGAAAATTTTAAAGCCTCCTGTTAGGCCATCATCTACACGACATAGCCCTGAATTTTCCAATGCGCAGCTCTTTGCAAAAGAGAGATATTGGCAAGGAAAAGCTGTCTTGTACCATTGCATTTTTCTCCCAAACGAAGGACACTAGAAAGAAAATTTTAAAGCCTCCTGTTAGGCCATCATCTACACGACATAGCCCTGAATTTTCCAATGCGCAGCTCTTTGCAAAAGAGAGATATTGGCAAGGAAAAGCTGTCTTGTACCATTGCATTTTTCTCCCAAACGAAGGACACTAGAAAGAAAATTTTAAAGCCTCCTGTTAGGCCATCATCTACACGACATAGCCCTGAATTTTCCAATGCGCAGCTCTTTGCAAAAGAGAGATATTGGCAAGGAAAAGCTGTCTTGTACCTTTGCATTTTTCTCCCAAACGAAGGACACTAGAAAGAAAATTTTAAAGCCTCCTGTTAGGCCATCATCTACACGACATAGCCCTGAATTTTCCAATGCGCAGCTCTTTGCAAAAGAGAGATATTGGCAAGGAAAAGCTGTCTTGTACCATTGCATTTTTCTCCCAAACGAAGGACACTAGAAAGAAAATTTTAAAGCCTCCTGTTAGGCCATCATCTACACGACATAGCCCTGAATTTTCCAATGCGTAGCTCTTTGCAAAAGAGAGATATTGGCAAGGAAAAGCTGTCTTGTACCTTTGCATTTTTCTCCCAAACGAAGGACACTAGAAAGAAAATTTTAAAGCCTCCTGTTAGGCCATCATCTACACGACATAGCCCTGAATTTTCCAATGCGCAGCTCTTTGCAAAAGAGAGATATTGGCAAGGAAAAGCTGTCTTGTACCATTGCATTTTTCTCCCAAACGAAGGACACTAGAAAGAAAAATTTAAAGCCTCCTGTTAGGCCATCATCTACACGACATAGCCCTGAATTTTCCAATGCGTAGCTCTTTGCAAAAGAGAGATATTGGCAAGGAAAAGCTGTCTTGTACCTTTGCATTTTTCTCCCAAACGAAGGACACTAGAAAGAAAATTTTAAAGCCTCCTGTTAGGCCATCATCTACACGACATAGCCCTGAATTTTCCAATGCGCAGCTCTTTGCAAAAGAGAGATATTGGCAAGGAAAAGCTGTCTTGTACCATTGCATTTTTCTCCCAAACGAAGGACACTAGAAAGAAAATTTTAAAGCCTCCTGTTAGGCCATCATCTACACGACATAGCCCTGAATTTTCCAATGCGTAGCTCTTTGCAAAAGAGAGATATTGGCAAGGAAAAGCTGTCTTGTACCTTTGCATTTTTCTCCCAAACGAAGGACACTAGAAAGAAAATTTTAAAGCCTCCTGTTAGGCCATCATCTACACGACATAGCCCTGAATTTTCCAATGCGCAGCTCTTTGCAAAAGAGAGATATTGGCAAGGAAAAGCTGTCTTGTACCATTGCATTTTTCTCCCAAACGAAGGACACTAGAAAGAAAATTTTAAAGCCTCCTGTTAGGCCATCATCTACACGACATAGCCCTGAATTTTCCAATGCGCAGCTCTTTGCAAAAGAGAGATATTGGCAAGGAAAAGCTGTCTTGTACCTTTGCATTTTTCTCCCAAACGAAGGACACTAGAAAGAAAATTTTAAAGCCTCCTGTTAGGCCATCATCTACACGACATAGCCCTGAATTTTCCAATGCGCAGCTCTTTGCAAAAGAGAGATATTGGCAAGGAAAAGCTGTCTTGTACCATTGCATTTTTCTCCCAAACGAAGGACACTAGAAAGAAAATTTTAAAGCCTCCTGTTAGGCCATCATCTACACGACATAGCCCTGAATTTTCCAATGCGCAGCTCTTTGCAAAAGAGAGATATTGGCAAGGAAAAGCTGTCTTGTACCATTGCATTTTTCTCCCAAACGAAGGACACTAGAAAGAAAATTTTAAAGCCTCCTGTTAGGCCATCATCTACACGACATAGCCCTGAATTTTCCAATGCGCAGCTCTTTGCAAAAGAGAGATATTGGCAAGGAAAAGCTGTCTTGTACCATTGCATTTTTCTCCCAAACGAAGGACACTAGAAAGAAAATTTAAAGCCTCCTGTTAGGCCATCATCTACACGACATAGCCCTGAATTTTCCAATGCGTAGCTCTTTGCAAAAGAGAGATATTGGCAAGGAAAAGCTGTCTTGTACCATTGCATTTTTCTCCCAAACGAAGGACACTAGAAAGAAAATTTTAAAGCCTCCTGTTAGGCCATCATCTACACGACATAGCCCTGAATTTTCCAATGCGCAGCTCTTTGCAAAAGAGAGATATTGGCAAGGAAAAGCTGTCTTGTACCATTGCATTTTTCTCCCAAACGAAGGACACTAGAAAGAAAATTTTAAAGCCTCCTGTTAGGCCATCATCTACACGACATAGCCCTGAATTTTCCAATGCGCAGCTCTTTGCAAAAGAGAGATATTGGCAAGGAAAAGCTGTCTTGTACCATTGCATTTTTCTCCCAAACGAAGGACACTAGAAAGAAAATTTTAAAGCCTCCTGTTAGGCCATCATCTACACGACATAGCCCTGAATTTTCCAATGCGCAGCTCTTTGCAAAAGAGAGATATTGGCAAGGAAAAGCTGTCTTGTACCATTGCATTTTTCTCCCAAACGAAGGACACTAGAAAGAAAATTTTAAAGCCTCCTGTTAGGCCATCATCTACACGACATAGCCCTGAATTTTCCAATGCGCAGCTCTTTGCAAAAGAGAGATATTGGCAAGGAAAAGCTGTCTTGTACCATTGCATTTTTCTCCCAAACGAAGGACACTAGAAAGAAAATTTTAAAGCCTCCTGTTAGGCCATCATCTACACGACATAGCCCTGAATTTTCCAATGCGCAGCTCTTTGCAAAAGAGAGATATTGGCAAGGAAAAGCTGTCTTGTACCATTGCATTTTTCTCCCAAACGAAGGACACTAGAAAGAAAATTTTAAAGCCTCCTGTTAGGCCATCATCTACACGACATAGCCCTGAATTTTCCAATGCGCAGCTCTTTGCAAAAGAGAGATATTGGCAAGGAAAAGCTGTCTTGTACCATTGCATTTTTCTCCCAAACGAAGGACACTAGAAAGAAAATTTTAAAGCCTCCTGTTAGGCCATCATCTACACGACATAGCCCTGAATTTTCCAATGCGCAGCTCTTTGCAAAAGAGAGATATTGGCAAGGAAAAGCTGTCTTGTACCTTTGCATTTTTCTCCCAAACGAAGGTCACTAGAAAGAAAATTTTAAAGCCTCCTGTTAGGCCATCATCTACACGACATAGCCCTGAATTTTCCAATGCGCAGCTCTTTGCAAAAGAGAGATATTGGCAAGGAAAAGCTGTCTTGTACCTTTGCATTTTTCTCCCAAACGAAGGACACTAGAAAGAAAATTTTAAAGCCTCCTGTTAGGCCATCATCTACACGACATAGCCCTGAATTTACCAATGCGCAGCTCTTTGCAAAAGAGAGATATTGGCAAGGAAAAGCTGTCTTGTACCATTGCATTTTTCTCCCAAACGAAGGACACTAGAAAGAACATTTTAAAGCCTCCTGTTAGGCCATCATCTACACGACATAGCCCTGAATTTTCCAATGCGCAGCTCTTTGCAAAAGAGAGATATTGGCAAGGAAAAGCTGTCTTGTACCTTTGCATTTTTCTCCCAAACGAAGGTCACTAGAAAGAAAATTTTAAAGCCTCCTGTTAGGCCATCATCTACACGACATAGCCCTGAATTTTCCAATGCGCAGCTCTTTGCAAAAGAGAGATATTGGCAAGGAAAAGCTGTCTTGTACCATTGCATTTTTCTCCCAAACGAAGGACACTAGAAAGAAAATTTTAAAGCCTCCTGTTAGGCCATCATCTACACGACATAGCCCTGAATTTTCAAATGCGTAGCTCTTTGCAAAAGAGAGATATTGGCAAGGAAAAGCTGTCTTGTACCTTTGCATTTTTCTCCCAAACGAAGGACACTAGAAAGAAAATTTTAAAGCCTCCTGTTAGGCCATCATCTACACGACATAGCCCTGAATTTTCCAATGCGCAGCTCTTTGCAAAAGAGAGATATTGGCAAGGAAAAGCTGTCTTGTACCATTGCATTTTTCTCCCAAACGAAGGACACTAGAAAGAAAATTTTAAAGCCTCCTGTTAGGCCATCATCTACACGACATAGCCCTGAATTTTCCAATGCGTAGCTCTTTGCAAA